>NW_007260058.1:326902-398463 GCF_000164805.1 Carlito syrichta | reverse complement strand
CCCAGCCACCGCAGCCTCGCGTGCTGGGCTCTGGCGATCCTTTCCGCCTCAGCTTTCTGAGTAGCCGGGATTACAGGCATGCACTACCACGTCCGGCTGATTTTTTTTTTTTTTTGATTTATTGTAGAGATGAGGTCTCACTGCCCAGACGGGTCTCGAACGCGCGGGCTCAGGCAATCCACTCACCTCAGCCTCCCAAAGGCACGGGATTACAGGCTGAGCCACCGAGCCCGGCTGCCAACTGATTTTTTTAAAGGTGCTGAGAACATAGACTGAGGAAAGGGCACCTCTTAAATAAATAGTTATGAGAAAATTGGGTATTCACATGCAGAAGTTAGAAGAGAGGACTTGAAATTCTACCAAAACAGATAAATAATAAATACCCAAGGTGATGGATACCCCAAGTACCTGACCTGATCATTAGACACATTCTATGCATGTAACAAATTCTCACCTTTCCCGATAGTATGTAAAATATTTTGTATGAGTAAAAAAAGAAATGTACTACCAAAAAGAAAGTACAGTACTTATGTTGTGGTTTGTATATTGTGTTGAATTTTGGCATGTTGAGTAATGTCTATAAAATTTATGTGTGTGTGTGTTTGTGTGTGTGTATAACAGGGGATCACAAAATTGAATTTATTTATTTAAAAAATTGTGTATTTATTCTTACATGTTTAAACTTCAGTCACCTTCAAAGTACTCTCCATTTGTTGCAATACACCTATTAAGATGCTTTTTTCACTGCTCAAAACAATTGTAGAACTCATCAATTTGGATGCCTTTTATTGCTTCTGTTTTTTTTTTTTTTTCTTTTCACCTCTTCCTCAATTACAAAACATTTCTCTTTGAGACTTCATCCGGGAAAACAAACAAAAATGCTGCTTAGGGTGAAATCAGGTGAACAGGGAGGGTGGTGCACCAGGGTCATGCCTTTTTTGGTCAAAAACTGCTGAACATTCAGCACGGTGTGGGCAGGTGCACATCATGAAATGGGCAAACACTTTGAAGGAATCCCAAGAACAAAAAAACAAACAAAATACTCACTGAAGCCACACACAGCCTCTCACAATGACACTAGTTGGTACAGAAATATCAGTGGGTTTCTAGAACACTTAATTAGTGGAGGAGAAGCCTGAACTACAGGGGGCCCACACCCCAAAGCATAATTCTGGGATTTTTTGTCCCCATCTATGTGTGCGTATATTCCCAAAAATTCTGGATTTTTTGGTCCCCATATATGTGTGCACACACGCACACATATATGTATATAAATTTCTTTTAGCTTATTGATGTAATCTATTTTAGTACTTTTATGAAATGAGTTTCTAGAAATTAAATTGAGTTAATAGCCTGGCTTTGTAATAGAAGAATAGGCAAATTTTTGTAAAAGGCCAGATAGCAAATGTTCCACTTAATGCAAGTCATATAGTCTCTGTCATGACTATTCAACTATGCCACTGAGGATGAAAAGAAGCCATAGACCATATGTAACTGATTGGACATGCATTGTGTGGCAATAAAACTTTATTTACAAAATCAAGCTTTAGGCTAAATTTGGCCTCAGGGCTGTAGTTTGCTGACCCCTGTTACAGATGCTAAGAATTTATTTCCTGGTGTTGGCAAATACTTTTTCCCAGTCTGTAGGCTGTCTCCCTGCTCTCTTGATGGTTTCTTTGGCCTTGCAGAAGCTTGTCAGTTTAATAAGGTCCCACTTGTCTATCTTCTCTCTTATGACCTGTGGGTTTCAGGTTTTGTTCAGGAATTGAATGCCAGTTCCAATTTCCATGAAGGTATTTCCTTCATTTTCTAAGGTTCTTATGGTTTGGGGTTTTACATTCAGGTCTCTGATCCATTTGGAGTTAACCTTTGTGCATGGGGATAGATAGGGGTCCTGTTTCAATCTTCTGCATGTGGTCAGCCAGTTTTCCCAGCACCATTTACTGAATAGGTTCTCCTCTCCCCAGTGGTAGGTGGTGGAGGCCTTGTCAAAGATGAGTTGGTTGAGAAATTGAGGTTTTGCTTCTGGAATCTCAATTCTATTCCATTGATCTATATGCCTGTTCCTATACCAATACCAAGCCGTTTTGATCTGACAAAGGCTTAACATACTGGATCTACAAGGAACTAAAACGTGCTGAAAATAAAAAAACAAACAACCCTATTATAAAATGGGCAAAAGATATGAACAGACACTTCACAAAAGAGGACATTCGAGCAGCCAACAAACACATGAAGAAATGTTCAACCTCACTAATCATCAGGGAGATGCAAATTAAAACCACACTGAGATACCACCTAACTCCAGTCAGAATGGCAATTATCAACAACTCAAAAAATAACAGCTACTGGAGAGGGTGTGGCAAAAAGGGAACACTTCTACACTGTTGGTGGGAGTGTAAACTAGTGCAACCTCTGTGGAAAGCAGTGTGGCGATTCCTAAAAGCTCTAAATATCAACTCCCCATATGATCCCGCAATCCCCCTACTGGGAATATACCCTGAAGAACTGAAATCACTCTATAAAAAAGATACCTGCACACGTATGTTTATAGCAGCGTCGTTCACAATAGCAAGAACCTGGAAATAACCATGCTGCCCATCAGAAGAGGACTGGATTTTTAAAATGTGGTGCATATACACGATGGAATACTATGCAGCCATAAAAAAGAACAAAATCATGAATTTCGCAGCAACCTGATGGTACTAGAGTCTATAATACTGAGTGACCTCTCACTGAAACAAAGATCCGAGTATCACATGTTCTCACTCATATAATGGACCTTGAACATCCAATGTAATACTATAAGAAAATGATTAGCCGGGCTTGGTGGCTCAGCCTGTAATCCTGCGCCTTTGGGAGGCTGAGGTGAGTGAATTGCCTGAGCCCGTGGGTTCGAGTCCCGCCTGGGCAGCGAGACCTCATGTCTACAATAAATCAAAAAATCAGCCGGGCATGATAGCGCATGCCTGTAATTCCGGCTACTCGGAAGGCTGAGGTGGAAGGATCGCCGGAGCCCAGCAGGTCGAGGCTGCGGTGGCCGGGAGCGGCCACTGCACTCCAGTCTGGGCGACCGAGTGAGACTCTAACTCAAAAAAAAAAAAGGAAAAAAAAAAAAAGAAAATGATTGATGGTACTGGGAAACTATGCGGGGGGGGAGGGAGATGGGATTAACAGTAGAAAATATCTGTCTGGGGATGGGGAAACACCTGTTATCAACAGGGTGCCTGAATGAAACGTCATTGTACACCTAACCCTTAGCTGTACCCCACAAAAGCATAATAAAAAATATTGATTATGGAAAAAAAAAGAATTTATTTCCTTAAAAGTTTGGGCATGGTGGCTCAGGCCTATAATTCCAGCACTTTAGGAGACAGTGGCAGGAGGAACGCTTGAGCCCAGGAGCTTGAAACCAGCGTGGGCAGCATAAAGAGAATCTGTCTACACAAATAAAAATAATAATAATTTTAACAGATTTATTACCTTAAGAAAGCTCAAATAGGATCTGTTATCTAGGAGTCAGTTAGTCATATAAAGGACCATTTGTAGTAAATATAATTATTTATAAATGGCAGGCAGAATAAACTAATGCATGAATGAAGGAGTGTTCTTGGGGATCCTCAACACACCATCCCAACTTGATATGCCATGTTCTCTTTATGTTTGAAGCTGAATTTGTCACAGTATAATCTTCCCTAGGAAGATGATTTATGGTCAGGGTAGTGAGAAAATTAATTCATACAGAAAGTAAACACTTTAATACTCTCCAGATACATTACTTTTGGGGTCATTTTTTGCTGTTGCAGTATATCACCTGTCATTGGTTCCATTAAAAACAATATTTTTATAGAAAATTGGTGCCTTATATGCATTAGTTTCTAAGATGAATATTTGTTGAATAAATGACTGATGATCACCCTAGTCATTGGGTCATTGGTGTATTTCTCCCCACTACAAATTGCTTTCTAGCTCTCCTCAGGGTAATGATGGTAGGCCTGTGCATTCTTTGTTAGACCTATGCGTTTTGATAAATACAGTGGCAAAATCTCCTAGAACCCAAACAGGCTGGACCCATTTAAAATAAACACTACAAACTCATTTGACATTTCTTTTCTAGTGTGGTAGTTATCATTCTTTTCATTCTTCAGGTTTAAGTGTCCACAGCATTTTCACTTCACAACCACCAGCTCTTCTTTTACAATAATGCCAGTGACACATGTCAGTTCAAATAAATGAATGTTTCCATTTTCACTTGGTCATTCACTCACGTGGGCATTCAGCACAGGCAATGAGGCTGGTGAGGTGGCCAGATGTTGTGCCAGATACTGAAGAGTCAAAGACCAAAAATCCCCCCAAAACCATGTTCTTTATTAAGTTAGGCAGTAGATATTTAAATAGATCATTATATACTGCTATAGTAAACTTACCAGAAGCTTATGATTATAAGACACTGAGCAATCAACCCAGGTGGAGCCTTTCCAGTTGAGTTCAAAGGGTGATTTAGATTCAACAATTCAATAACAAACAGGAAAAACATTTTAAAGGAAATAGCATGAACAAAAGTCCAAGGCTTAAGTCAGTGTGACACATTCAAGCAAGAACAACTAGGAACTGCCTGAAGAGTACCTGTTGAGAAGTGGAAGAAAAATGAGGGTCAAACAGGGCCAATCAAGATTCTATATGTATTATGATAAGAAGCTGAAAATCATTCTATAGGAAAAAGGAAGTCATTGAATTATTTCAAGAAGAACAAGTATGTGGTCATACTTCTAGCTCAAAAAGATTGCATTAGGCAATAGGGAGGGTGAATTAAAAAGGTAGAGACTAGAAGCAGGAAGACAAGTAAAGATTGCAATAATCCAGAAGAGAGAACATGGACACCTGTGCTAAGGCAGTGGCCATGGAAACAGAGAGGGAGAGAAAAATATCAATGTTGTTTTGAAGTGGATTCCAGATGTTTGTTTGTTTCTTATTCTTTGCAGACCTAAGGGGACACACTGAGAAAACAGGTAGGATAGGGAAACGCTAACATCACTCAGCAAAAAATACGCAACATACTACCTCTACTGTGAGCATTAGGGACATTGACAGTTGCAGGACGATTAGAAACACATTTTTCTCTCTCCTTTTACATTTAGGTTGTGCTATTTCTGAGAATTGATGAGTGTCTTGGAATGGTTTCTGTACATGTGCACGTGAATATGGCAATGTATTCCAATAATTATTAATTAGATGCTTAGAGAAACAATGAAGTAAATTCATATTGATAACACGTCCTCAAAGGGGATGGGATTTAGCACACCAAAATTTATGCTGCAACATTCAGCTGGTGCCTCCACAGCATTTCCTCTCTACTGCGTACTCAAATGATAATTCTGTATTATACTGGGTTGATGCATAAGTTCATAGTATTTTTGTCTGCATGTGGAATGCAAATGTTGCTCGATGGTTGACTGGTCGCAGTTCACATTTACCAATTCTCAATCATGGATTAAACTGTTTCAGTGATCCTCATCAAAGCCTGATGGTCTTCCTGAACGTGGAGAATTACTCAGGTCAAAGTGGCCCTTTGTGAAATGAAAAACCATTTTCTTGCCATGTTTTCCTCAATGATATTCTCCCCATACATGGCGCAAATTTTCCAGAATGCCTCCATTGCCTTTCCTCTTCTATTAAACTCAAACAGAAGAATATGTTGAAAGTGTTCATTATTTCCCACTTGATACTCCGTCTTTAGCTCACAAGTAACACTAATTTTCTTCAAATCTGCAAAATGCAAGTACAACATTGTCACTTCAAATGACAAACAATTAACTCCCAACACTTTAGTGTTGCCATGCCAAAAACAAATGGTACGAGCTTATGTATCAATCTAAAATTAAGTAAGTCAGATGGGAAAATGCACTCCTCTGTTTATTGAGTATTTATGGGAGAAGAGAAATGAACCCTGGAGTGAGACTGTCTCCCATGAGTAGGTTTGTAGAGTTTGGCACTAGGGAGTGTTCAGTGTTCTGAGAGGGCTGGTGGAAGGTAGAGAGTCTAGAATTTCTGTGCAGAAGGATCTCATTATGGAAACCTGGTTGGAAGAGGAGCTCAAAGGACCTTTCTTAAAGTTGTGTCTGCAATGAATTTATGATGTCGGCTATTTACATTAATACTGTGTGTATATCTAGAATAACTTAGTGGAGGAGTTGGTGAAAACTGAAGCCACCCCTACTCGCACATGTATATTGCACACGTGTAGGCACAGGGTCACCATGGTGTGCCACACAGTGTGGTCTTAAAGGTAGGAAAATGAAGTTAAAAAGTTGGGTGTATCCCTAAAAAGTATTCAGTGTTTTTTTCCCCTGAGACTATGAGAAATATTTTATGTATTGTTTCATTTTAAATTCTATAACTTACACTTTGCTCATTTTTCTGATATGTGAGTAAAATATGATGTAACGTGGCAGTTTTGCATGGTGGTGATATAGGTAGAAGTGAGGATGGTGTTACAAAGAAAGATTATAGCATGACTTTGTCCCTTTTTTTTTTTCCAAGCAGAGTAACTTTTACAGAATGAAAAGTGGTGCGATTAATAAATATACCAGAGCAACTGGAAAAACAGATTGTCTCAGGCAAACTAGTATAGATGGTCTTCCTAAAACTGAGGGCTGCCTTTGTGAGGAGCCCCAGAACTGCAGAAGACTTTCTCTTGTGAAAGCATGGATGAGCGTGTGGAGTCTGTGAGTTCCAGTTTGTGACGGGCAGATAGCAATGGTAGGAGTGTGTGTTTGTTCTTTCCTCCCACCCATTCCCCATCATCTTTTCCAGATATACCAAAAACAAGCCATCTAGCCATGGGTTACAAAGGGAAGGTCTGTAGTGAAAATGCTGAAATAAGTGACCGGAGCAGTAAGTTAAGTCAGAAAAAATATGTATAGAGAAATTCTCATTTCACTGTGCACAGAGGCTAAAAAGAAGATGAAGTAAAAATCATTCCTTTCACAGTTTTCTTTTATTGCTTCTCCCTAGAGAGAGAGAATGAGCTGTGGTTTTCAAGAAGTTGGTAATTTAGTGGAGAAGTTGGTAAACCGTGTACGAAGCTCTCCCTCTCCTTTCTCAGTAGGTGCCTGGGGTATTGGAGCATCTGGCAGGGGTGGGCCCTGACATCTGCTGACCCTATTTGAGCATGATTGCCCTCCATTTGCTACTCTAAAGGAAAATACTTGTAACTTTCTCTTTAGAAAAGACAATTCCACTTAATATTCTTGGAGGTAGAAGCTGTCTCAGCAAGATAGCATTATTTTGTTTCCTTGAGTTTAGATTCCAGAAATGGCTATAAAACTATCATTTATGCGAACATGCCATCATGATTTATACAGACAGAGGCCATTATAGTGATTCAGTGTTCCAATCATCTTGATAATGGATCCTAATTATTACACTCTTCTAGTACCTAAAAACAATTGCAGACCAGAATGAAAATCGTTTAAAGAACAAGAATATTATATTTCTATTTTTATCACAACTCTGATTTTTTGAAGAAAAAAATAAATTAGAACTGTTAATTATGCAAATCTCAGATGACCTTGGGGCTGAAAGATGGACTGCAGAAGCAAGGCTGTTGTTAGCAATTTAAGGCTTATAGCTGTGAGACATGTAGAAGAATCTATTGGGAGGACAAGTCCCAGCTGCCAAAATTAGAGATTAAGAAGTGATTAGATTTCCTTCTTCCTTGAAAGCTGAGGCCCAAATTCAGCCCTGCTACTTGCCCTTAAGGGAACATTCACCCACTGGACCGTACTTGCTTATTGTTTCTCCAATATCAGTGTTTGTGGTTAGAGACTCAAAGACAAGAACATATAGAGCGGGCTGTTAATTCCCCTGACACCTGCTAATAAGGAAGAAGACATTTGTGTTAGGAACTGTGGCCTCTCAGCAAGGAGAGAAGGCAGACTTCCCATCCTAATCAGAATCTCATTCCAAAGCAGGAAGAGGAACCTCTAACCTAGCTGTCATTTCCCTACTTTCCTTCATTTTATTCTCCAGCTCCCTTCTATAATACTGAGTTCTTTTTTTTGCATTCTACCTTCACCTCCTTTATTTTTCTTCATTGTTTAATATACCGATCTCCTTTGTTGTTATTGCTGCTACTGTTTTTGTTTTGTTGCTTCTAAACACTTCTCTTTTATTTATTTATTTATTTCTTCTACAGCAAGTGCTTCACAGTCAAATTTCCTTCTAAACTCACTGGGGTATTCAGGACTGGGTTATAATTCATCAAAAACAGAACCTTACATAGCCATAAGAGCATTCTTCAAGACCTGCTGACTTTCTCTGACTCTGTCCCTGGTCACATCCACAGCCATATCCTCATCCTCATCCACATCTACATACCCAGTCACATCCACATCTCCAGTCACAGCCACAGCTGCATCCATACCCCCAGCCACAGCCACATCCCCAGCCACAGCTATATCCCCAGCCACAGCCACAACCATAGCCACATCCACTTCCCCAGCCACAACCCTAGTCATAGTCATGGTCACAGTCACAACCACAGCCACGTCCTCAGTCACAGCCGCATCTCCAGCCACATCCACACTCACAGTCACAACCACATTCCCAGTCATAGCCACATCCATATCCATAGCCACAGCCACATCCTCAGTCACAGCTACATCTACATTCACAATCACATTCACAGGGACATCCACATCCACCACTACATCTACATCCACATGCACATCCATGACTACATTCAAATACACATTCTAATCCATATCTACATCCACATACATATATACAGCCACACCAATGGTCATATCCCTATCCAGATTCAAATCTAGTCTCATCCACAGCCATATCCACATCCACATTTGCAGCCACAGACACAGCCACAGCCACTTCCACGTTCATATTGCATTCACAGCCACATCCACAGCTACATCTACGTTTGTAGCCATGGTCATATCCATATCCATAGCCATATCTACATCTACATTTACAATCACAGCCACAGCCACATCCTCATCCACATACACAGGTACATCCACAGCCACAGCCACATTCACATTCACAGTCACAGCTACATCCACATCCCTATCTCTATCCTATTTCTATCTCCATCTCCATCTCTGTCTCTATTTCAATATACAAATTGTTGATTTCTCATAGAAAATTCAAATTTAAACTTTCTAGAACTGATTTTGTTTTCTTCATAGACTACGACTCTTCTGAATTTTGAAGAAATTTATACTTTGCAATTAATAATATGTCAGACTTTTTTGGCTTATTTCTTTTCCATTATATGTGCAATGAATTTTAAGTTCATACACATATCTGGTTTAGTCAGTTACTCTGTATATGGCTCGGTCTCTTTTAGAGAAGTCCTTTGTCGCTCAGAATCCTTCCACTCACTAGCTATTCTCCAAGATAATGACACCAGCCTTCCTATCACTTTAGAATCACTTGGTTGGCGAACTTTTAAAATTCTGATACCCAGGTCAAACCCTGCATCAGTTGCAACGGAGTCCCTGATACTGGAAGTGTCTGAAAAGCAAAACAAGGCGGAGAACCTTGTACCAAGAAAGTCCTTAGAGCTAGCAGCTCTCTGGGCCATTCATCATGTTTATAATCACATCTAGAGTTTATTAAGGCCACATGGCCAGCTCTCATCCAAGACTCAGGGCTCAAATCTATCTTTGTTCACTGTGATTTGGGATAGTGTAAGGAGCACTAATGCAATACAAATAAAAGTTTATATAAATATGAACTTACTAGATGCCAGTTACATTGCTAAGTGCCTATATATATTTATTACATTCCAAGTGCAAATATTATCCCATTTACAGATAAAGGAATTGAGATTTAGAGAAGTTAAATAACATGCCCAAGACAAAGAGGTAAAATCTGGCAGAGCCTACTGCCCTGCTGATGCTAAAACTTTTGTTCTTATAACAATGCACTGAATTTACTCCCTATATCTGATTCTTAGAATAAAGTCACTTTTCTCTAGAGACTCAGTGAATAACTAGTAACTGGTCCCTTCTGCTCTCTCTACTACCTGTCTCCTACCTCTTTGGACCTGCCTATTTTAAGGTTTAACCACATCCAATCCTGTTACTCTTCACCTTCCACACCCAGATGCTGCAGCAATATTTGATTCTAGACCTGACTATTAATAATTACTCAGATTTCATGAGTCAGCACCCACTCCTTTGGAAGAGTCATTGGGTACTGGACCTACTGCTGAGTGTCACACTAACAAGGGGTCTTTGTTCTTGCCTTGTGCAAATATGCATATTCACTGAAGCTCGTCACACGGTTTTAATACCCAGTTCCTCAGAGAACAAGCACTTGGCATTTTCTTCTGTCTCAGAAACACATGATTCTCTCCTTCTTTATTTTTTGTCATTAGCCTAAATGAAACTATTTCAAAATATGCATTAGGAACTCTTAAGATTGAGTTGGTCTGTTTATGAGAGTATATTTTACGGCAGTATTTACCCTGTTTCAAATAAAATGGACTTGCAAGAAAATAAGACTCCATCAAATCATTTGTTCTAAGCCTCCCTGATCTCATGACATTTTAATGCAAACCATAACAATATTTTCTTCAAACTCTTTATAGTTAATGTTGTTTAAATTATTCTCCATTATATAGTTTATGGAAATACGTTCTCCTATATAAAAACGGGAGTAATTTTTAGCAGCAGACTGCATTCAATATGTTAGATTTAATAAACAAAGTTACATTTGTATGTGGGACATTTTCCCAGAACATAACCAAGTTTGGCAAGATGGTTATGAGTAGCTCAGTTCCTTGATGTATGTATCAGTTTAAGAGCTTGTCACCTACCTTGACTCATTAATTCTAGTACTTTGTGCAAGTGAAACTTCCTGTTGTCTGCAAAACACTGTGAGCCATTTAACACATGACAAGCCTTTAGATCACGTTGCTTCTATGACTGCACATTCTGAATGCAAATACACCTCTGCAGTGGTTGCTGACATTAGAATATTAAAATAGGAAATACTTTCTCAACTATCATGTCAGGCTGAGTCTAGAAAACATATGTTTGATGCTCGTAATCTCAATTTCTGCTAAGTTTTAGTGGATTTACTGGATCCCAAGATGAATTTTAGAAAAATGACTTCATACCCAAGGTCAGATTGCTTTTTAGCCATAAATGATGAGTGAACTGGCATTTTGCAAAAACCTTCTTTAGATAATAGGTTCTCTCTGCCCTGCTCTGGTTAGATAATTAGACTTTGTGGTTAAGGTCAGATTCAAGGGAAAGAATTTATATTGCATTACTTGAATCTGGTCTAAATTGTATGTAATGCTAATAAATAGTAATTACCCAATGCATCTCTAATGTGTACCCATTGAAGAAGTGACTGTGAAATTTTAAATTAAAGGTAATTTTATGAGGTTAACTTGGGGACAAATTCACAAGCACTCAAAGTCTATTTTGCTCTAAATTCAGAATGTTGCTTTATAATTTCTTATTATTTATAAATCTTGCTAGATGCCTTGTCATCTCTGAAAGACCAGACAGTATATCTCTTCCCAAGGCTCACCCTTTACTACTTTGTCCAGTGTGACAAATATATTTCTGATATGTTTTATCTCACTTTCTTCCTACCAGATCTCCTCCCTACAACCCAGAAATACTACTTCCACCCCTTCTGGTGTTTCTCTTTGCTAAATCTGGATGAGAAATTAGTTAATACTAGTTTACGTTAATTGACCTTGGAAACAATTGGTTTAAAGTCAACAAATATTTAAGAACAACCCTGATTTTTCTCTTGATATTTATGGAATATAAATGAATGTTTGACAAAATTCCTGCTCAGAAAATATATTTATAACCTATTTGAAGAGTTATAACTTGCACATCTAAAAATTTCATATGAAAATAAAATAATTCACAATACCTCCTCAAAATGAAGTACCACCTTGGTATCTTCCTAACCAAAGAAATGAAAAACCTTTACAATGAGAACTACAAAACACTGCTCAAAGAAATCCAAGAAGTCATAAACAAATGGAAAAATATTCCATGCTCATGGATAGGAAGAATCAACATTGTTAAAATGTCCATCCTATCAAAGGCAATCTTCAGATTCAATACAATACCCATTAAATTACCAACATCATTCTTCTCACAACTGGAAATGACAATACAGAAATTCATATGGAAACATAAATGACCACGAATAGCCAAAATAATCCTTGGCAAAAGAAACAAAACAGGAGGTATCACACTTCCAGATTCAAAGTTTACTATAAGACTACAGTAATCAAAACAGCCTAGTATTGGTACAAGAACAGGCATATAGACCAATGGAACAGGATAGAGATTCTGGAAGCAGAGACTCAATTTCTCAACCAACTCATCTTCAACAAAACCTCCAACAACAACCACTGGGGAGAGGAGGACCTATTCAGTAAATGGTGCTGAGAAAACTGACTGATTGCATGCAGAAGATTGAAACAGGACCCCTACCTATCACCATACATAAAAATTGACTCTAAATGTAAAACCTCAAACTGTAAGAATCTTAGAAAATGCAGGAGACACCCTTATGGAAATTGGAACTAGCAGCCAATTCCTGATCAAAACCCTAAATGTCCATACCAAAAGAAATAAGATAGACAAGTGGAACTTGATCAAACTGATGAACTTCTGCAAAGCAAAGGAAACCATCAAGAGAGCAGAAAGACAGCCCATAGAATGGGAAAAAGTATTTGCCAACTGTATGTCTGACAAAGGCCTAACATCTGGGATCTACAAGGAACTCAAGTGTGCCAAAAGGAAAAAAAAAAACAAAACCAAAACAACAACAACAAAAAAAACCCAGCCCATTAAAAAGTGGGCAAAAGACATGAATAGACACTTCTCAAAAGAAGATATATGAGCAGCCAACAGATACATGAAAAAGTGCTCAGCCTCACTCATCATCAGAAAAATGCAAATCAAAACCACATTGAGGTACCACCTAACCCCAGTAAGAATGGCTATCACTAATAAACAAACAACAACAACAGATGCTGGCGAGAATGCAGAGAAAAAAGAACACTTCTACACTGCTGGTGGGAGTACAAACTAGTGCAATCTCTTTGGGAGACAGTATGGCAATTTCTGAAAGAACTAGAAATTGACTTTCCATATGACCCAGCAATCCCCCTATTGGGAATATACTCAAATCATTCTACAAAAAAGATACCTGCACACACATGTTTTTTGTAGCTCTATTCACAATTGCAAAAACATGGAACCAACCATGCTTCCCATTGAAGTGGGAGTGGATAAAAATAAATGTGGTACATATATACAATATAATATTATGCAGCCATAAAGAAGGAAAAACATATGAACTTTGCAGCAACCTGAATGGATTTAGAGTCAATCATACTCTGTGATCTATCACAGAAACAAAGAACAGAATGCCATATGTTCTCACTCATAAGTGGACCTTGAACAACTATCATAGTACTATGAGAAAGGAATTGGCAGTAGTGGGAGACTGCCAGGGGAGGAGGGTGGGATTGGCAGTTGAGGGAAACTGTCAGGGGAGGGAAGGGCATACCTTATCAACAAGCATACTTGCACAATGAATATTTGTATACCTAACCCTGAGTTGTACCCCATATCTTTAAATTAAAAGAAAAGAAAGGAAAAAATAAAAACAGAAAATGAAATAATTTAATATAACAAAATGCCACTTGGGTAGCTGTGATATAGAATATACTAATTATCTTAAATGATTATACAGTCTTCTCAAATACCAATCAGAACATTTATCTCTTGAATGGATAAATCTATTGACCAGGCTTTGTCAAAAGAGCTTTATTTAAACAGGACATTAGATGATATTCGATCTCTGGAGCAGACCCACACAATGGTCTAGAGTCCTATGATGTCTTTCAATTTCTCACAAGGAATCCTCTCTCTAGCACTATGTGCATTTTCTGGATGAAGAATTCTCCACTGATTGGGGTCATCTTTTCCTGCACCACCTGTGGCTGTAGTAGGAACTGTTGACATTGTCACTAATCATCCGTCCTTACCAGTGTCCCAGAAGCTTAAGACTTCCTTTGACACGACATATTTTAACAGAGAGCATTTCCCGACCAGTGAATGAAAATATGTGAACGAATCCAAATGACAAAATATAAATATAATGTCCAATCTTTTTAAAGAAAGGACAGTTGGCTAATATATCAAACAAAATTGAAAACAAAATGCACATAGGTGTAGATGTCAAAATAGTATTATCCTTATTTTCTCAATCAGTCTCAGTCTAGTTAGAAGTTATCAGAGATGGGCATTGTTCTAATTAGGTACCCTTGGCAAAGTCTACTATGCCTGGAATTTAGTTTCAACTCATGGTAAGTTTGGACTCATCGCAATTTGTATTTGATTTCTGTTTCACATAAGTGTATCAATACATCTAGTCTTTTATTTATAAAGATGACTGTGACAGCAGCTTGTAGCTTGGAAGGGGTGAGCAGAGAAAGGGAAACTTAGAAGAAAAGAAAAGAGTTTGATGTGCTAGTTAGTGGTCCATTAAAGATTGAAAAGACCTGAATAATGTCAAGGGAGATATAACAGAGGATACATATTCAAGAGATATTTTTTTTTTTTTTGAGTTGGAGTCTCACTGTGTCACCCAGACTGGAGTGCAGTGACCGCTTCCGGTCACCGCGGCCTCGACCTGCTGGTCTCCAGCGATCCTTCCTCCTCAGCCTTCCGAGTAGCCGGAATTACAGGCATGTGCTACCACGCCCGGCTGATTTTTTGATTTATTGTAGAAATGAGGTCTTGCTGCCCAGGCAGGTCTCAAACCCCCGGGCTCAGGCAATCCACTCACCTCAGCCTCCCAAAGGCGTGGGATTACAGGCTGAGCCATCGAGCCCGGCTAAGAGACATTTTTCAAGTAAAAACCACATAACTGGAAGTCAGACTAGATTTGGTAGGTAAAAGAAATAGAGCATTTTCAACTTAGATCACTAGGAGTTAGGTCACACCACATGGAGAAGAAGCATGGGAGAATTCAAAAAGAGCTTCAGTTGCAAGTATAATTTGCATACTTCAAGTGTCAAGTAGATCTTTGTGTTGCTAGTGTAGCTGGACCCTGTCTCTTCTTTAGGACTCAATTTTGCCCTGGTGGAACTGATAGTCTTCCCTATCAGAAAATTGCACCACTGCCTACTCAGTCAAACTAAAAGCATATAACTGATTCTTCATACTTTTTCTTTCATATTCACATCCAATCAATTACAAAGTTCTGTCAGTTCTATCTCTAAAACCATTTTGAGTTTATCCACTCCTCTTCACTTCTACCCCTACTATCTTAGACAGTGCAACTGCTTTTTGGACCACTGCAATAGCTTCCTAACAATAGTCTCCCTATTTCGTTTCTGAATCTTTTTTTCAAGTAAAAGTCAAAAGTGGTATTTAACATACAAATCAGATTATATCACACTCTGCAGAAACTCTTTAGAAGCTTCCTATTTTAGACAGCATAATATTCAAACCGTTTATCAAAGCCTGAACAGCCTTTCAAAAAATAATTTTCTGTCTTTCCTTTGCCCTTATTGAGTGCCTTTTCATCTCATTCACTCCGCAAGCACACTACCCTTCCTGCTAGCTCATGGTTATGCCCAGCCACACTGCAAGTTCATTCCTGCCTTGAGGATGCCTTGTTCCTGACGTTACTTCTGCCTTCTACATCTATATTGTCACATGGCTGACTTCTTGGTATCCATTAGTTCTCAGTCACATCTGAGCTTATTAGGTGGTTTTTCCTGACTTTCCAATTTAGCAATGTTTTTTTCTACCTGCACATCATCCTTTTAAATATTTTTCAATTTTTAAAAATTTATAATATATATGTCTTGTTGTATGTATGTGTAGTCATTTAAGATCTCTTTTCTTCCATCTAAAATATTAAGTTCTATAAGAGTAGGCATCTTGCTTCTTTCTTTGCTGTTATATCCTAATACATTAAACAGTGTGTGGCATAGAGTCAGAACTCTATAAATATTTGCTGAATAAATGTGTGATGAAATGCATGAGTTTAGACAAATCTAACCAAAAGAAAAATATATTGAGAAAGTATTCATAGGTGCTTCTAAACTAACTTCAGATACCTGTATTGATTTCTAGCCATAGTGAAATGTTCTACTGATCCTGAATATCACAAGAAGAAGCTACAGGAGATAACAACCAGCTGCCTGGTAAGAAGAAGGCAGAGATGGACCCAAAATGATAGTTTTATAATGCTTTTCCTGGACAATGTATTAGAGCTTTTATTTTCTGCTCAAATATCATCTAGTTTGCCTACTGATATTTTGACCAAAGAATCTCAAAACCTTAAATCCCCCTTCTAAGCAGAATGAATTGTGCTTAATTCGATCCATACCTGGCCATCCTATTATATGCCTCTATGGCTCTTGACATTTTCTTATAGACATCCACAGCCACTCTTACCAGGGTCCTCAATCCTTTCAGACCCTTGGCTTTTGCCCTAACAAGACCCAAACTATCCACTTGACAATTTTAAAACATTGCCAGTTGATGTCATTAAAGATTTAAGAGTTTCAGTTTCATCTGGGCCCTTGTGCTGCTTTTCTTTTCTTTTTTCTTTTTTTTTAAACTCTACCTTAGTCTGTTTTCTCACTTGGTTGACATGTTTAGGAGAAGATCAAGCACTTCTATATAGGAAAAGAATAAGATTGATAATCTGGTTGGGAGGAGCCTAGAAAACTTACCTTTGCATAATAGCATTTTGTTTGCATTTAGTTTGTGTATTACAGATTCAAGAAACTAGCAAAAGTTTCTAAAGATACTTTCAGTCATGATTACCTTAAGATTGAGAGACAGCTCGTAGTCCATACTTATTATTACTTAACTTTTGGAGAATACCTTATAGATACTTTGGAAGCCTAAGCTTTATTCTACCCAAGCCAACTCTTGGCTGCACTACTCTAAATTCTCCATACCTTTATGATTGTTTTGGGTGATTATTCTTTGTTATTGAATCCTCTTTTGAAAGATAGTTATTCAACAAATATTTATTGAACCACTGCAATGAAGCAAACAGTAAAGTTATCAGGCATAAATGTACAAATACCATTTCTTCTACTTCTAAACTTACCTGTGTCTTTACTCTGTAGTTTATCACCTATTTAAAAAGAAGACATACACCCGCACTCAAGACAAATCTCTCCAAATGGGGCTTGATCCTCTTCCTAATCTGCTTTGGAATCCTTTTCTATCAATTATCTCCACTTTGCTATATTTGTAATCTTTCTCTTTATATTGCTTTCTTCTCCTCAGTTTTATACATATGGCCAAATTATAAATATTATACAGAAGATCTTTTGCCATTTACTTATTATAATTCACTTTTTAATCTACCATAGTCTTTAGAGAAATTGTTGTTGCAAATATTATGAATAACGTCCTTCCTAATTCTGTATAAAATGACAATTGACCCAGTCTCACATTCCTGAAATTCTCTCTTTTTTGACTTAAATATTATTATTTATTTACTAATCCAATCATTTATTCATATAATCATTCTTATATTGGACCAGAAACAGTTGCCTGGTCCTGGTGACATAGTAATAAAGTACATGGGACATGGGGTTTTTAGAACTGAGAGGTAAAAGTGGGATTAAATCATTAATGTGATAAATACTTTCATTGAGAAAGGTACAGCATGCTGCTTGTGCAGAGAGAAAGAGACTGACCTTGTGTGTTAGGGAAGGAGGTTCTAGAAAATATTTTTCAAGTAGGACTTCTGAGCTGACTCTATGAAGAATAGTACCCATTGCCAAAGAGATACGTGGGTGAGAGGAGAGAGTTTCTCAAATCTAGAGAAGCAACTTATCCTAACCATAAATGTGAGAGCATGCTGACTTTAGGGGCTGCTAACTGGAGATATCCTCATTATAGAACTAGAAAGAGAGCAAGGGCCAAATCACAGAGCACTATATATGGTATGCTAGCATACTTGGGCTAAGAGAAAGTGGTAACTAGAGAGGCACTGAGTGCCAAAATCAGATTTGCATCTTAGGTGTATCACTGTGACCATAAGATGAAAGACTGAATGTAATTGGGGGAAATAAGGAAAAAGTAAGCAGGAAGTCAAGAAAATCAGCCAAAAACTGCAATCTGGGAGCTGATAATGCCCCACGATGGTTTTACTATGGCAATAGATAAGTCTGAAATTATTCTAAAAGAACAGAACTGAAGAAAGTCTATAACTGCTTCTAAGTAGACCCAGATTCCCTTTTAATCTTCTATTCTGGATTTTCCTTTTGTATATAGCTGTTTTGACTACCATTCCCCTAAAAGGTCTTGCTCTATTATATATTAGGTTTATGTTTCCTTTTAGTGCTCCCATATCTCTTGAAATCCAAGGGGAATTCTCACTTTCTATCTCAAAGTTAACTACCTTTAGTGAGGCCTCCATGACTCTATACCGCCTTGTACATGTATCACAATGCTAGCACATTCAGAATAATCTGTGGTCTGTGTATCCCTGTGTGTTTTAGCTATATTATGTGTTTTTTGTTTTGTTCTGTTTCGCAAACACTAATTCTCTACGATAGTGCCTGGAACATACTAGGTAGGCTTAATAAATGTTTGTTGAGTTGAATCTCAGTTATCTTTAATAACACAATATTGTGTTTGTAAATATTTTAGAGAAAAAGTAAAAATATTGCAAATAATTGAAGCAGAGAGAAGACAAGGGGAAATTTTCATACAGGTTACAAGTATATAGCTAATGTTGCAAATTATTGGGAGATTAGATGGCAGATGCTTCAGCCAACTGTAATTTGGCTAGCCTTCCAAGATACTTGAACTTCTTCTACAGCCGGGCTGGTGACATTACTCAGTCTGTAAATGGTAGACTAAGTCACAGAAGGATAGAGAATTGCACACTGGCTATCATAAAAGCCTTAGAAGGCAATGTGCAATTAGTAGCATGGATGCCTCAGAGTCAATGTAATATAAAAAGTTAGGATGATTTATGGGCTGACAATCTGATTTTAATAATCTCTGGAGCTTTCAGAAATACACATTTAATCAGGTCTTCTGCTTTCAGTGAGATGGTAAACACCAAGCCAGAATAGTTAGACAAATAACTGAGAGGCCCAGGAAATCATTACTTTGCAGTTAAAAATCAATCAACCCTTGCTTATCCTTCATGAGCATATTGGAGACACACAGCAGGCTATATACCTCTGTATACCTCTGTGTGGCCCTATGTGACACTCATTTGCATATCATATTGTTATCACTCAATATATTGGATAGTAGTAGTCTCTTTAGCATATTTAAGAAAAATATTGTATTTGGGTGCCAATATATTTTAAATTCAATATTTAACAAACAGAACAAAAATATTCCAATTGTTATAATGACATGCAAAAATTCAATTAGTAGGAAAATCTTTCAAAATTAAAATGACATATCAAACTTTAGAAATGAGATGCTGTACCAACATTTAAATTTTATCCCTAGCACCTAAGCACTTTGTGCTTAGATGTGTTAGCTGTCACTGCATATTAGAGTATACAGTGACCTTATTCCTATTCTTGATTGCTCCCTGAACAGAAACATGTTTCCTGAGATAAATAATTGTCATCTTCATAAATATGCTTGGCATATGTGATAATGAAATGAACATAGGTAAGTATTGGTGATTAAGTTGTGTTTTTAATTGCTCTGAAAAACTTGTGACATACTGTTGAAAACACAGCAAAGCCAAGAAAATCATCAACTATAAATACATCTGAGTAGGTTAGGTAGAGTTACTGGTATCGAACAGAAATAGAGCTACTTGAGAATACCTAAAGTTCTACTTGGTTTTGCATACAGAGCCAGTGACTGCACCAGTATATTGTAGCAAATGACTTCACAAATGATGACTAAGTGCCAAGTATTAGCAGAAAAATAAATTTATACATATGGTTTTCATTGTGAGGCATTTGTCAAGGTGCCCAAGTGACGTATATAAAGACATCCCTATAAATTGCTAGATGATTTAATCCTCATACAGGTAAATTGGCCAGAGATGGGCAGTGGCTCAGGAAGTCTCCAGAAAGCTTTCATAATCATTATCTTCTCACCATACATTCCTGCCAAGAAACTTTCTCCTGCTAGCTAGCAAGAATACTCAACTCCCTTTCCTTCATATGTCAAAGACTAACAATTTCTTTCTAATGAATTCTTTTGCCTTCAAGACTTACTTGAAATTTTATATTACCTAAGTCTTATATTCAAGATTATATTGAGAAATAAAAAATGCTTAATGTGAATTTTCTTGAACTTGCTTATCCTGGAAGATCGCACAATACAAATGAAGGAGAAAATTTAGTATAAATAGCTTTCACATATTCTATATTTTCCACCTGAAAGAGAAAACAAACAGGAACAATGTCAAAATTTTATTAGGGAAAGGGGTGGTATCACCATATTCACTCAATTTTACATGACTTAAGAACTGGTACTGTTAAAACATTTAATTACCCTAACCAGGAGATGGAGTTTCCCCCACTAAATAAGACCTATCAAAAGAAAGAGCTTATTAACTGAGGCAACCTGTATGACTTTTTCTTTTTTATTTATACAAGAAAATGCCCCCTCCCCTGCCCCCAAAAAACCTCAAAACTATTCCTTTACCTTTTATACACAACTTTAAATAAAATAAATAAAGCTCTAGAAAAAACTAGGAATTTTCCTCCAACTCTATTAAACTGTATTTGTTAACAGTGAGGACAAGTTTGTTTCTTTCTTTTTTTTTCAGTGTATAGTGCAGGACTGCACAAATTTTTAATCTAAAAATGAATGCCTGTAAAATTTTTAAATTCCAAATTAGTTATTTTAGTCACGTTTCTTCAGGTATAATTTATAGAAACCAAAAATTGACTCCAGGTTATAAAAACTCAACAAAATATACATTTCTTTCTGGAGTTTATCTACCATAATGGGATTCATAAATCTGCTTAAAGCAATAAGAATATCACTGAAACAAGATGCTTTACCTCAGCATCAGCAAGAAAAGTGTTTCTCAAAGATATAGTTTTGGACCATTGCAAGGTAATGGGTCCAGCTTAAGTAATGGGGTTGCTGGATGTTTAATCTATGGAGTATCCAGTCTTTGCTAGTCCTTTTAGGATTTCTCTGGTCTCTAGAAAACCAATGACTGTGTTCTGCAATTTCTTTTTTTTTTTTTTTTTTCTGCTTGTAACTCATGGCACTTACAATGTCAATTCTAGGCAGGATAAACCTATAGGAAACACAAGGTTATTTAAATCTACATAAAGAAGATTATAGCCTTAGATTATATGTGTGTGTATGTAAACACACCCCTTATTCACAATAAAGACTATCGACTCTCAGTGCTTTAAGTAGAATTTCTGAGACACTGAGAAGGAAATAACTTGTATGGGATATTGAAATCTGAAGTGACTAGAGCTTCTTTAGGAGTGGTGCATTTCTACCCTACAAATAAATGAAATCTGAGGATCTGAGACACCGCATGGGAAAATTTGCTGAGACATTCAGTACTATTTGGATATTTGAATTTACTGATTGATGCTTCAGGTCAGGTTGCTATATGGATGAATATACAGTATATAATAAAATATATAGAATATTTATTAGAACTTCAGAAGAAAGAAAGACCACTTGGGTTATGATCACTGATAGGTACATATGTGTGGTGGGAATATGAGTATAATATGCGTTAGGTAACAGTGAGCACAATTACTCTGGCATAGAATCTAATATTTGAACATGTTTCTGAAGCCAACATTCTCTTCAGTAATTACTGAGCACCTTCGCTATGAGTGAGAAATCTCTCACTGTATGAGTTTTGCCTCTCTACTGTAAAAGCCAGAGACTTGCTTTTCCACTTTTCCTTGGAGTTTAGACATAGTAATACGTCCTAGGCAATACCAGTTAGACATAATTGGACTTTGAAATTTAGAGAAGAGTGATACAAAGGAGGTGATGCACAGAGTCCATCTGGTGAGGAGGATACAGGGAGGTGGAGAAACATGACACATTTCAGGGCAGCAATCGTTACTTGGCCATGAGGACTGCAGAGCTTGGTCTTCACTGCATACTCATTTTGGTGGATTTAGGGACTTTTCATAGCTCTGTAGCCTCCAAGCCTAATTCTTTGGCTTACATAAATTTCTTGTAAGCTGCCTTGTATCTTTGCCTTCTACCTACCTTCCTTTGTATACCAGCTAGCATTTTTGGCCTAATGAGCTAAGATGGGTTCTGTTTACTGCAACAAGCACTCTAATGCTGTCTTTGCAACAGCTGTGGCACTGTTTCACATTACCCTCTTTAGATCCTCTCAGAAATAGAAGGAACTTTAACAGTCACCTGGCTGAAACTAATTTTTATCATTTTAAAAATGTTTTGTTTGTTTATTCAAAGAATAGAAAATTGAGATTCAGAGAGCCTTAGCACATGGTAATATAGTAAAACTCCACTGGATGTAAAGCCAGAAGAACAGGTTTCAAAATTAGGGTGACGTTGGGTAAGTTGCCTAACTCTGCCTCATCATCTCCATGTACAGAGTTGTCAGATTTCACACATAAAAATACAGTATGTCCATGCTTGGGAAATATTTACATGAAAATACTTATCTTTATTAAATTCACATTTAACTGGACATTCTGCATCTTATCTGACAAAAGCAGATAAAAATGTGAAAAGGCAAAGACAATGACTGGAAAAGTATTTTTATATGACAAAACACATTGCAATTATTAAATCTATTATTAGCATCTGAGGTCAAACATCTAGTTAGTAGCATGACAATTGTTACTTTGATATTGAAGTTCTAAGAGGCTAAATAAATTACATGGGTCACAGAAATTTAGCTCAGCAATATTAAAATATTTGGTGAAAGAATTGACAATTATACTAAACTTCTGGTTTATTTTAAATAACTTATAAGACAGGCAGAACTGAAAACCCACCCTCTTTTTAATTTATGACATCCCAAGTATCATTTCTATATCTCTGTCACTAATACTAGTTTTAGGCAGTAAATTCTGGTATGTATCCTCAGCTTTAAAAAAGATAATTCTGCAGACTATAACCTGAACAGTCAAACTTTATGACAGACAAGTCTGTTCTGAATCTTTTCTTGGTTGTTATCACAGGTATTATAAAAAGCAATAGAAAGGCTGGGCCATGAGCAGATCAGGTTCTACATATTATCTAAACCTGCTGAGAAATAATTTTTCCAAGACATAACAAATTAATAACCGGCATTTAGCACTGGCTTGCAAAATCCTTATGTGAGGGTTATTTGCATTTCTGAAGATATGCAGAAAACAACAAATAAAGGTAAAAATATAAAGTGTCAGCTCAGTTGAAAAAGAAACATGCAGATACTCCTCTCCAAGCTACCATCTCACCCCTGTTTATAGAGGTGAACAGTTCCTGCTACAGGATCGTGAGTTTGCAAATTGGAGAATATCACTAAATTCCAACTACTTTTAGAAACATACAAAACAAAACAAAGCAACAACAACAACAACAACAACAGTCTTTAAGCCAACATAAATGCATTTTCAACATCATAGATCTTGTTTTGAAGGGAAGAGAGAAGGAAAAAAGAGGATAGTGCTCCTTCTGTAGTGACATTGTTGCTTGATTCATGTAAACAAGTTTGACAATGACAAATACACTTTCTTGTGAAATACTTGCCAGCCAGTGCTGTTCAAAGTTTAAAGAGTAGTATCAAGAGACATTTTTAAAAAGCAATTGATATTTTTACCCCAGACCAAAGGACAAAAGCTATTTAAGTGTGAGGCTTGTGTGGTATTGTGTATGTGTGTGAGTGTGTGTGCATGTGCATGTGTGTGTATGCACATGTTTTGGAAAGAGACCAATATCCTACTTCTCTGCCAAACACAGTCTATTTGGGAGTGGGAGGAAACTGAAACAATCTGTTGTGTTCTCTGAGAAGCCTTGGACTTTTTTCAAAGCTCATCTTTACAGGGAGTCTTAAAGCCTTGACTGAGTCCTAGAAAGCATGTAATTGTGGTTGTCATAATAAAGTCCTGAAGGAAAGAGCAAGTCTCTTAGCCCGTGTGTCTTTTGACACGGTAGATAATTCTTTCTACCACTTGCTCCATCCTTTTAAAAAGGATGAACAAGGACTATACTTGCCTTCACTGTTGACATGTATTTAAGCTGTCATTCTTCAACTCTACATTTCGGTTGCATCTTTACTTTAGTAGAACTATTACCTACCGATGAAGAACCCAGAATGTGTTTTACAGAGGCCCTTTATTTTAAAGATATGCAAAAAAGTTTTTCCTTATATTATACTCTTTGATTCCCATGACTTCATATAGATAGAAAGATAGATATAGGTATAGGCATAGATATATAGAGATTTGATGCAGACTATGACAAAGGATGTGAAACAATGGCTATTGATCACCAAGCATCAAACATAGAAGAAAGACAACAAGTAAGTATGGGTCTCTGACAGAAACATAAAATACTATGGTAGCCCATCTCCAAAACAAGAAGCCAAAGGCAGTCAAATGTAGTGTTTAATCAGTTGCTATTTTTATTTCGACCATTCCAAAAGAAGTTCTGCTCTGGTTTCTTCCGTTACCGTAGGACAACAGACAGTAGTTTTGAAGTGAAATCTGAGGTCCTCTGGGGAGCTTGAATCACTTTCAGGGGGGTACGCAAGAATCTTTTAGAATCTTTTAGAGGGTCCATGAAATCCTCCCTTTCCCAGAGTTCAAATATTTTTTGCACAATCAAATGAACATATTGAATTCAGAAGCAGATGTTAGAATCCAGATGTCTTCTATTAAGAAAGATATTGAAAAGATTTGCAAAAATTTAAGTATGCAACCTTTCTCACTTTGCTTTTGTTTTGAAAAATAAGTTACTCTGCATAACTTATGTTAGTTGTGTTTGTGTAAAATTATTAATTATTTCATTTTTTGTGGCATTGTGAATGGAATTGTGCTTCTTATTTGGGTTTATGTGTGTTTATATTGGCGTATAGAAATGTGATTGTCTTTTGCACATTTATTTTATACCCTGAGATTTTGCCAAAAGTCCTTTATCAGTGCAAGGAGGTTTTTGACAGATTTTCTTGGGTTTTCAAGGTATAGAATTATGTCGTCTGCAAAGAGAGATACCTTGACTTCCTCTTTTCCTATTAGGATACCCCTGATTACTTTCTCTTCTCTGATTGCTCTAGCTAGGACTTCCAAAACTATGTTGAACAGGAGAGGTGAGAGTGGGCATCCTTGTCCTGTATCAGTTTTCAGGGGAAATGGTTCCAATTTCTGTCTGTTTAGCAGTATACTGACTGTGGGTTTCTTGTAGATGGATCTTACTATTTTGAGGTATGTTCCATCTATGTCTAAAAGTTTGAGAGTTTTTATCAAGAAGGGGTGTTGGATTTTATAAAAAGCTTTTTCTGCCCCTAATGACGTAATCATGCAGTTTTTGTTTTTATGCCTGTTGATGTTTTTAATTATGTTCATGGTCTTATGAATGTTGAACCAGGCTTGCATCATGGGGATGAAGGCTACTTGCTTATGGCGGATGTTTTTTGAGATGTGTTGTTGAATCCGGTTTTCTAGGATCTTGTTGAAGATTTTAGCATCTATGTTCATCAAAGATATTTACCTAT
The DNA here is from genome assembly GCF_000164805.1 of Carlito syrichta. NCBI lineage: Eukaryota > Metazoa > Chordata > Mammalia > Primates > Tarsiidae > Carlito > Carlito syrichta. The sequence continues at coordinate 372,753 of NW_007260058.1, read as the reverse complement.
AGCTCTCTTTCTTTGTTGAATGTTTACCTGGTTTGGGTATCAAAGTGATGTTAGCTTCATAAAATGATTTGGGGTGAGTTCCATCTTACTCAATCACCTGGAATACTTCAATAGGAATGGTATCAGTTCCTCCTTGTAGTTCCTAACCAGAGATGTGAATGACCTTTACAATGAAAACTATAAAACACTGCTCAAAGAAATCAAAGATGACACAAAGAAGTGGAAAAATATCCCATGCTCATGGATTAGAAGAATTAACATTGTTAAGATGTACATTCTATCTAAGGCAATCTACACATTTAATGCAATACTCATCAAATTACCAGCAACATTCTCCTTAGACCTAGAAACAGCAATTCAGGAATTCATATGGAAACATAAATGACCAAGAATATCCAAAACAATCCTCAGCAAAAAACAAACAAAAAAACAAAACAGAAAGTATCACATTCCCAGTCTTTAAACTTTATTATAAAGCTACAATAAACAAAACAGCCTGGTATTGGTACAAGAACAGGCATATAGATCAATGGAATAGAATTGAGATTCCAGAAGCAAAACTTCAATTTCTCAACCAATTCATCTTTGACAAAGCCTTCACCACCAACCCCTGGGGAGATGAGAACCTATTCTTTAAATGACGCTGGGAGAACTGGCTGACCACATGTAGAAGATTGAAACAGGACCCTTACCTATCTCCATACACAAAAATTAATTCTGAATGGATCAGAGACCTAAATGTAAAATCTCAAACTACAAAAACCTTAGAAAAAGCAGGAGACACTCTTATGGAAGTTAGCAGCCAATTCCTGATCAAAACCTGAAGTGCCCATGCCATAAGAGATAAGATTGACAAGTGGGACTTCATCAAATTGACAAGCTTCTGCAAAGCCAAAGAAACCATCAAGAAAGCAGGGAGACAGTTCACAGACTGGGAAAAAATATTTGCCAACTGTATGTCTGACAAAGGCCTAACATCAAGGATCTACAAGGGACTCAAACATAATGAAAAGAAAAAACAAACAGCCCCATTACAATGTGGGCAAAAGATATGAATAGACAGTTCTCAAAGAAGATACACAAGCAGCCAACAGATATATGAAAAAAAAATGTTCAGCCTCACTAGTCATCAAAGAGATGCAAATTAAACTACACTAAGTAAGAATGGCTGTCATCAATAACAAAAAATAACAGATGCTAGAGAGGATGTGGCAAAAAGGGAACAATTCTACACTGCTGGTGGGAGTGTAAATAGTACAGCCTCTGTGGGAAACAGTGTGGCAATTCCTAAAAGTTCTAAAAATTGACCTTCCATATGATCCCACAATCCCCCTGCTGGGAATATACCTGAAAAAGCTCAAATCACTCTATAAAATAGGCACCTGCACACGTATGTTTATCACAGCATTCTTCACAATAACCAGAACATGGAACCAACAGTGCTGCCCATCCAAAGAGGACTGGATTAAAAAAAAATGTGGTGCCTACACCACGTATTCAAATGGAATATTATGCAGCCATAAAGAAGAACAAAATCATGAACTTCGCAGCAATCTGGATGGAATTAGAGTCTATAATACTGAGTGATCTTTCAGAGAAACAAATAACTGAGTATCACATGTTCTCATTCATAAGTGGGCCATAATCCTATAAGAAAAGTATTGACAGTAGTGGGAAACTGTGGGGGCAAAGGGGTGGTGAAGTGGGATTGACAGTAGTTGAAATCTGCCTGAGGAAGGTGGGGCACACCACATCAACAAGGGTACCTGCACAATGAATATTTGTATACCTAATCCTGAATTGTACCCCACAATTTTAAAATTAATTTAAAAAAAAAACTATTAATTATTATCTAATACAATCAATAATACATATTTTGTAGTTTCTTATATTTCTATTGTGGTAAGTATCAATATATATAACCCACATAAACAAAAGTTTTTACACTTCCTCAATAATTTTTAAAAGATTCTGAGAACAAAAAGTTTGAGAATTGCTATTATAGGACAACACTTTATTGAAGCAGTTCCCAACCTTTTTAGCATCAGGGACTAGTTTTGTGGAAGACAATTTTTCCACGAACGAAGCAGGAGGATTATCAAGCATTAGACTCTCATAAGGAGCACACAACCTGAATCTCTCACATGTGCAGTTCACAATAGGGTTCATGCTCTTATGAGAATCTAATGCCACCATTAATATGACAGAATATGGAGCTCTGCTCACCTGCAGCTCACCTACTGCTATGTACCCAGTTTCTAACAAGCCATGGATCAGTATTGATCTGTGGCCCTGGGACTGGGGACTCCAGCTTTATGAAATAAAATGAAGATAATCTGTGAAAAGGGTAACCATAGCATTTGGCCCAAACAATATATATATTTTATTTTTATCTTTCTATATAATGTATATTTAATGTGTACATCTATGTACATAGAAATATGCATATACAGTCATGCATGATTTAATGACAGGGATATATTCTGAGAAATGTGTCATTAGGCAAGTTTTTGTGAAAATACCATACAGTGTATTTTCACAAACCTGATGCCATAGGCTGTTACTTATGTAGGCCATATGTTATTTCCTATTGTTCCTAGGCTACAAATCTGCATACCACATGTATAGCAATATGTATAGTTTATTACTGTGCTGAATACTGTAGGTAATTGTAAAAAAGGTATTTGTGTCTGTAAACATATTCAAATAAATAAAAGGTACTGTTAAAATAATGTATAAAAGATTAAAAATGGTACACCTGCACAGGGCACTTACCGTGAATAGAGCTTGGAAAATTAAGTTGCTCTGAATGTGTCAGTGAATAAGTGGTGAGTGAACATGAAAGCCTAGGACATTATTGTACACTACTCTAGACTTTATACACACTGCATACTTAGATTATACTAAATTTATTTTAAAAATTTTTATTGAATAAAAAGGTAAGTGTAGCTTACTGTAACTTTTTTACTTTATAACTTTTACTTTTTAAAAAACTTTTTACTCGTGATAACGCTTAAAACACAAACACGTTATACAGCAGTGCAGAAATATTTTCTCTCTTCATATTCTTATTCTACAAGTTTTTTATTTTTACTTTTTAACCTTTTTGTTTTACAAAAAAGACACAAACACACACATTAGCCTAGGCCTACACAAGGTCAGGATTATGAAGATGTAATAGGAATTTTTTACTTCCAATATTATATTATGGGGTCACCATCATATAGGCTACCAGTTGTTCGCTGAAGCATTATATGACCCATGACTTTATATGTACTCCCCCTCATACACAGTCTCTGTATACTTAATGAGATTGAATGTATTTTAAATGGGCTTAAATTCTTGTGTGCCAAGTTTTCAAGACTTCCTCCTTTCTTTTAACTGGCATTACTACATATTCATTTTTAACTCGGTGGTCCCGTAGACGTTTGAACTGCAATCACCTTCAAGGAGGCACACCTGGCCCAGTTTGCTGTGTAAATTGAAGATGATGAAGCTTTCTGCTCATGATCTCACAAGATAATTTGGAGGTTAAATGCATGAAGAATGCATAGTAGCATAGTACCAATAGATATAAATATTAATAATAATTACTATTATTTCTATTATGATCCCCTCACTTTTCTGATGACATTTGGACAAGCAATTCAGAAGGGCAGAGCTGTAAAGAGGGTATACATAACATTGCTACAAATTTCCAGACTTGTTCAAAGTAGATATTTTTTCACAATCGATCTTTTGCCTTGTCAATAAAGCTGAGCAGAATCTTGTAAACTAAAATGAAAGCTGTATATAAACTAAAATGAGGATTTTTGAATTGGGAAAGACCATAAGATTGGGAGTCATGAGACATTAATATGGTCTTCTCTGTTACTAACTAGCTATGAAAGCATGGATAAACTACTTCCTTTGGCTAGTTTTTTTAAAATCAGTAAAATAAGGTCATTGGGCTAGAATGAATTCTGAAGTTTATTCCAGTTTTATGATTCCACAAATCTAGGAAAATATTTCTGCTTTCTCAATAGCAGGCTTTGTATGTGCTTTCCAGAATTGATTCACATTGTCTGGAAATGTAGGCTATATCTGGAAATTGCTAGAAAAGTAGCAAATTGTTATTTCAGATGGGCATATGTATTAAGAAAGTATCATTATGTTCAATAAACCAGTCAGTGAGTACAGCAATACTTTATTAATCTCATACCGGTAGGGAGCCAATAGTCATACATGCATGCATTTTCCAAATAACTGACTTATACCTTTTTAAGACCCCAAAAGCTGTTATCATTTTTTATATAATTATTTCACAAAAAACATGTTTGATATTTCTGGCTCCTTGAAAGAAGTTATACAAGGAAATGTAAACTCCTTGTAATCATTCAGGTCTGGTTAGAGATCTTTACTGCCCAAGAGCTTTCTGTACAGTGAGAACTTTCACAGACATTTTGTTTCTTGATTTATGGTCAATGAAATTGGCTTACAGTTTTAGTAAATAATAGTTTAATCATAAAAAATGCTAATTATGCAGCTAATAAATCAATTTGTCTTTAATACTTAAAATCAGATTATTAAATTAACCGATTAACTTTTGCAAAACTAAAATCACTAGTCTGTAATATTTTCACAAACTCTTTAAAATCTTAAAAATCAACACATAAAAGTGTCAGATAAAATTATGAATACTTAAATAAATTTTATAAAGTTAATAGATTAATCTTACAGAACAAGTAAACTACACTTTTTAAGTATCTCAAACACTTGAAAAACCTATGTCTGATACTAATGTCAAAAGTACTTGCAAAAATGTAGAACAAACACATTATTGTCATCAGATTGGTTTTGTGTGTGTGTGTGAATTTTAGCTTAGTGTTACAGTAATCTTATCAGTTTTCAAAGAGAAAGAATTATCTTTATCTCAGACCGGTTCTTGTCAGAGCTAGGATAATTCCAAGATGATTGATTGTATGTCTGACCTTTTGATTTATGGAAAAATAATTTAACTTTAAAGTGTAAGTTTCGAGTTGATAGCCTCATGTTGAGCCCTCCTAGTCTCTGTCAATCACATAAGCTTATATTTCTTAAATGATGTACTTTTAGATTTTATTTCATTAGAGTTACATGGCTCAGCATCCTATCATTTACATATAACTTTGACCTAATATTTAAGGCTTATTTTGAGGCCTTTAGATTGGATTGCATAACTATGATTATACCTAGATATTAAACAAAAAGTGGGCAGGATATACTGATTATTTGAATTCCATATTATTCAGTTTTTTCTGTATAATATATTTTGAAAACTTTAACCTGTCCTTCTTTCATTTATAACTTTGATAGCTTTTTTTAAAGATAACTACTCTGATTAAGTGTATGTTCAAATTGTCAAGTTGGCCAGTGGTTGTCAATTTATTTTAGTTTCTTTTTCACATTGGTACCTTTCCAAACATATTTCAGATCATACTTTCTTTACTTTATGACATTAATAAAATACTTCAGGATCATCTTGATTTTTTTTCTACCAGGACATAGAAATAACTACCCTCTAAGTGTCACTGATTTCTTTTAGTAGAAAATAGAATTAAGGACTAAAACTATATGGGAATGCATATATGAATGTTGGTAGTAGACAAAATACTGTGCTGGTGGGCAAATCTAATGATAGAATTAGATAATAGATTTCTTCTTGGTTATAATTTTATCTTGATATTTGCAACTTACTGTAAATATATTGAGTTCTTGATATATAATGTATACCCAAACAATGTTTATAATACAATTTAAATCTTAATTTTCTCGAATGCAATTGATTTGCAGCCCACATTTGGGCTGCAATACCCCTCCCTAATTATACAATTAGTACTTCTTATCACTTTATTTGGAAGTTACATCATTGCTAAAGAGTTGCTTTGTTGTTCTATGATACTATAATGTCCATAATAGCCACAACATCTCTTGGTGGTAGGAGATTCATTTGTGTCAAAATGAAGTGGTTCAAGGCTGCTTTGCTTTTTCAGTTTATGCTGGTCTCTTTTCTCTTATTTTTTTCCTGTGCTCACCTTCACTGGAGATTTAGCCTCACCTCTTTCTTGAGTCAATTCTAACCAGGCAGCATCTAGAGAGGGTCTGATATTCATCAAGCAGCTATAGACCTGGGGTGGAATGAGTTCACAGTAAATTGTGTGAACCAGACCTGCTCTCTGCTTGTGGATGGGATCAACCAATTCAACTTCTTGCTGAATTCTTTTGCTCAGAATTCTACTTCTTCACTGGAACTAAAAAACTGATTTGATCCTCATCTCTGTAGAATGCAGATTCACTGAATCTTGTCAAGTATGAGGTAATGCTGTTCTGCTAAATAGGAAAAAAATTTCTTGGAACACACAAGTTTGAATAAAGGATTAAAAATCTGCTAAGTCAGGGTCACCCACTTTGTGACACCTGCCGTATTGGTATCTGACTTTGTCCTAAGGTTTTGTGACACTGACTCTGACAGTATACCATGTTGGCCCAGGTGGGAGGCGCTTATTCTCTTGTGGTGCTTAGTTCTCTTTGGCATGTTAAAGTCAGGCTGCCACTTTCAAAATTCTATTTCAAGTGCTAATTGGACTCTTAATCAGAGGTAAATACAGAATTTACAAGGACTATAATCATCTAGTTTGCAAATTAGAGACTTGATTCCCCATAATTGGTTTGGCTTCCAGTGACATGGACCTTGTGGCTTTTGAAGAAATGAGTCTCCTGCTTCTCATGGCCCTTGAGCACTTTTCCACATATGGTCCTTCTGAAATTTGTCATCTATATATCATTCTGAGAGGGGTGAATAGGCAGGTCTATGAAGCCCTGTTTTTTGTTGGTAAATGTCCAGACAAATGGCATGAGGGGATAGCTATGTCAACACATTGTGGAAAATTATGCAGGGAGAACCCCAACCCATTCAATAAACCCCTAACTCAGGTGATTTTCTGATCTGCAGCTCTGTCTCTGATCAAACTTTATAATACAATCAGTGGTTCCTGAGTGATTCTCAAACTGGTGTATACCTCATTTATCCGGAGGACTTGTTCCATCTCCAGAGGCCTGGCATCAGTATGTCTGAGAAGTTCTGGCAAGTTCTCAGGTAATGATGCTGCTTCTGGTTCAAGAACCACACAGAGAACCACAAAGGGCAATTTATATCTATACTGAACTCACAGTGGAATTATTATTGAAAGTTTCCAGCTGTCTCTTAGATTTTGACAGAAAAAAAAGATTTACCCAGAACAAGTAAAAAGGGAGGATAAATGTCAGGATATTAGGACATAAGTTCTAATTTACAATGTGAGGATAATTCAGATTTTTCACTGATAGTCAGCATGTTGTGTGTTTGTTCAAGGCAAACTGAGCTCCTGGATGATTGAAGTTTTCTCATTCCTTTAACCTATTATCCACAGGACTGCTGCCAGATAATGTAAGTATCAACTCCTATGGTTTATATTATAGTGACTCACATTTAATCAACTTTATTTGGATACTGGCAATTGCATTTGAAACTTCAAGGAAAAGATATCCAGGAATATAGAGACTTGCTATGTCTTTTAAAGTAGGTTTCTATTCCAAAATGAGCCATGCTATGCTTTAAAAAGTCAGTAAATAGGACTATTTAAAGATCCCCAAATCATTGTATGTTTGTTTTGATAAGAATGCTACACTTTGCTCATTTTAAAAATTCACAGGCTTTCTTCAGGACTGTATCTTCCAGGTGAGATTCCACAGCATTGGAGGAGCGCATGCTTGCTTCTCCGATGTCTCTGAAAGGGAGAGCTCACCCTCAAAGATGTCTTCCTTTCTTTCAGCATTAAGTGTGTGCTGCCCAGTTAGCAATCCCTATCCTCCCTCGACAGCCCATGGCTCCTTATTATTCACAGAGTGATGCCAATGTCATTACCTCTCGGTTTCTGTCTTCTGTGAACACGCGATCCTCCTGAGACATGCCATCTTCATCACCACAAGTCGATATTCATTTGCTTTCTTCAAGGTCCATAGCACCAGCCTATAATCCTCCTCAGAGGCAGTCTCATTGTCAAAGTGGTTAAGTGGGAAGTCTAATTCCTGGCCTAAGAATCATTTGGCATCCAGTCCCCCAGTGCCTACATCCTAAAGGAAATAAATAACAATTTTCCAAATGACTATATGCCACTTAAAAAAAAAATCAACTATTGATATGCAATGCAAGCTATCTGAAGTCAGATACTGTAAGATCGTGTTAAGAATGTGATTAAGATTTGTCTGAATTTGTGAAAAATATTTTTGGTGGTTTGACAAATAGTTAATAAAAAGTCTGCAAAAAAGTTAAAATATCTGGATTGCAACTTATTTTACAATATGAATTTTAAAAACCTAACATGGAATTTGTTGAATATTTTCCCGGAACACTCTCATTCTTTAATGAATTTAGCTAAGATCTAATAATTTTGTTAGATAAATGAAGAGCCCAGAGTTTTAAATTGTGTGTAATATAGCCCCCAAATCCCTTACCTAAAACTGTTGAGGCCAAATATGTTTCAAAATTAAAAATGTTTTAGGTTTTTAAAAATTGTTATGGACATAAACTGCATATTATGTAACAACTCCTGTGGGTCTGCAGCAGCATCCCAAGTCTAATATTAATATTTCTACAACAAAAGAGAAGAATAGTTACATGAAGTGGAATTTTTAAAAAGAGCTATAACAGTCCAGATTAGGTGTTGTTGCCAAAACAGTTGTGATAGATATTTGATAAATTGGTAAAGTCACTTCCTAATTGATATCAAGGTGAAAATGAATATTTCCCTCAGGGCAGAACTATGGCTTTCCGTGTCACACCTCTTTCCCCTTTCTGTGTCACCCCCTAGGCGAATAGATGAGATGTAATTTGCTTAATCTTGAAAAATGCATGTGTACAAAAAGAGAGTATAACACGGTATTTTTACAGATAGAAACATTCAGCAAGTTGCCATTTCAGTTTTTTTCTAGCAGTTTTGTTGACACTGAACAGTTCAGAATTTGAGAGGGCCTTGCTTGCCCGTTTATGTAGTTATGTTCCTGATGCTCAAAATGTACAGATCAACTGAACAGTGTGCTTAAAAATGGTCATTGGAATGTATGTCTTCCCATTTGCTTGTGCCTTTTTTTTTTTTTTGCACAGGGGAAGATATTTTGAGGAAAACATAAATGACTGTTTTAAGCACTATTACTCTTTTAACCTGTTTTTATCTGCTTTTTATTTATATAGGCATGAATAAATCTCCTGGAATCCAGATATATCTGTGTTTAATTGGCTATATATGCTGCCTATTACTCACTGATTTCAGAACTCTGCAATACTGTCTCATGACAGCACATTAATTCATCGTATTTCTGCAGATTTTCTAAGGCAGAGAAATTTAGTTGGTTCTGTGAAAGTTTTTTTTTTTGTTTCATTTGAAGAGTGTAAGTAAATATATATTTGTCCAGGCAGCTTTTAATTGCATAGAGTCCAGTACTTAGGAATTTAGCAATAGGCAGCTGCCAGAAGACAGACATTAATTTTTAGATGATGAGTCCTTTGGTGTAAAAGGAAGCTTCCTTTCCCTTTTGTTTTTCCCTTCTTTTTTTTTTTTTTGAGTTGGAGTCTCGCTCGGTCGCCCAGACTGGAGTGCAGTGGCCGCTCCCCGTCACCGCAGCCTCGCCTGCTGGGTTCTGGTGATCCTGTCCGCCTCAACCTTCCAAGTAGCCGGAAATACATGCATGCGCTACCATGCCTGGCTGATTTTTTTTTATTTATTGTAGAGATGAGGTCTTGCTGCCCAGGCGGGTCTTGAACCCGTGTGCTCAGGCAAACCACTCACCTCAGCCTCCCAAAGGCGCGGGATTACAGGTTGAGCCACCGAGCCCGGCTCTTTTTTTTTTTTTTAACTACCCTTTTATCCTAAATAAATTCCTCTGCTTTTGGAGCATAAGCACTTATAACTCAAAGACGATTACTTTAAGATTAATGACAACAATTTTTTAGCACAGCATACAAATATTTAAAAATGTGTATGTTTACAAACAAACTATTACCTAGATAATATTTTATGTAGACCTAAGTTTTACTCTTTTTTTTCTATAAAGATCTGTGACTTGATGTCTGTAGCCAGAGGCCCCATAACACTTAACCTCCAAATACAGTTTCTAGCATTGAGTCTATTAAGAGCTACAGATGTTTTGTATCCATGCAAATTGCATCAATCAATCTGTAGCATGCTGCTAGACTACATTTTCTTGAATATAGAAAAGGCACAGATGTTTTTGCATTGGGTATTTCTCTATTAAGAATGACTCTGACCTTGTTAATTTATGCTATTTACTACCTGCACCCTTTGGTATATGTCTGAGTTTCTCATTCCTCAGTCTGCTCCCTGACTTTCATTGTGTGTCTACTATATGTAAGATATTTTGTTAAGGCAATGTATGTAAAAAACTGCAGAGATACATTTTTATTAAATAAATTTATTTGGATAAATATCAAATAAACTTCTTTTAAGTTTTTCTACAAGGAATAACTTTTCTTTTTTAAGTGACAGATAGTTTTACACATTTATGTGGTACAGGGTAATGTTTTGATACAGTCAATATACAGTGATCAGCTCAGAATAATTAGCAGATTCATCATCTCAAACATTTATTATTGTGTTGATAGCATTCAATATCCTCCCTTCCAGCCATTTAAAAATATATACTTCTGTTAACTATAGTCATCCTACAGTGGTAAAGAACACTAGAACTTATTGTTCCTATCTAGCTGTAATTTTGTACTTTTTACCAAATCTCTTAATATCCCTCTCAGTTTTCTATCCTTCTCAACTTCTAGTAAACTCTGTTCTACTTTTTACTTCTATGAAATCATTTTTTAAAAGTTTTTGCATATGTGAGAACATACAGTATTTAACTTTATATTACTTGCTTATTTCACTTGCGATATTGTCCTCTAGTTCCATTCATGCTGCTGCCAATAACAGGATTTCATTCTTTTTTGTGGTTGAATAGTATAGTATTCCATTGGATATATATACCACATTCACTTTATCCATTCATATATTACTAGACACTTGCGTTGATATCTGGGCTGTTGTGAATAGTGTTGTAATAAATATGAAGGTATAGATATTACAGATTTTTTTCCTTTGGATAAATGCTCAGTAGCGGGATTGCTGAATCATATGGTATTTCTATTTGTAGTTTTTTTTTTTTTTAAATCTGTCTCCTGGCAGCTTTCCATTACTAAATATCTAAGCACTTGATGCAATTAAAAGCTATCTGGACAAATATCTATTTAGCTACAATCTACCAAAAAAAACAAAAACTTTCAAGGAACAAACTAAATTTCTCTTCCTTGTAAAACCTAAAGAAATAAGTTAAATGAAAGTATTGTCATGGAATTTTATTGCAGAACTCTGAGACTGAAGACTCGTATATTTTTTCTCCATAGTGGTACTAGATTGCATTCCCACCGACAGTGTATATCTTATTCCACATCTTCTTACTCCACATCTTACTCCACATCTTCACCAGCATTTATTATTTTTGACTTTTATTTGTAATAGTCATCCTAACTGGGGCAAAATAACATCTCATTGTGTTTTTGACTTTTTGATTTGTATTTACCTGATAATAAGTGATGTTGAGCATATTTTTCATATACTTTTTCCTTATTTTTTAATCTACTTTTGGGCAATGTCTATTTTAATTATTTGCCCATTTTTAATTACTTGTATTTGTTGCTAAGATGTTTGAGTTCCTTGTATATTCTGGACACAATTTTTTTGACAAAAGAGTAGTTTGCAAATATTTTCTCCCATTCTGTAGATGGTCTTTTGTTTTTTTTATTTTTAATTTTAAAGATGTGGGGCACAATTCAGGATAGGGACACAAGTGTTCATTATGCAGGTACCCATGTTGATGAGGTGTGTCCCTCCCTCCCCTGGCACTTTCTCTCAACTACCAATCCCACCTCCCTCCCCTGGCAGTTTCCCATTACTGCCAATCCCTTTCTTATAGTATTATAGTAATTGTTCAAGGTTCACATATGAGTGAGAGAACATATGGTACTCTGTTTCTGTGATAGATCACTGAGTATGATTGACTCTAAATCCATCCAAGTTGCTGCAAAGTCCATATGTTTGTCCTTCTTTATGGCTATATGATATTCCATTGTGTATATGTACCACATTATTTTTATCCACTGCAGCTTTAGTGGCCAGCATGGTTGGTTCCATGTTTTTGCTATTATGAATAAAGCTGCAACAGACATATGTGTGCAAGTATCTTTTTTGTAGAATGATTTGAGTTTCTCCAGCTGTATTCCCAATGGGGGATTGCTGGATCGTATAGGAAGTCAATTTCCAGTTCTTTCAGAAATTGCCACACTGTCTTCCAAAGAGGTTGCACTAGTTTGCATTGCTACCAGCAGTGTAGAAGCGTTCCTTTTTCTCCACATCCTTGCCAGCATCTGTTGTTTGTTTTATTAATGATGGCCTTTCTTACTGGGTTTAGGCGATAGGTCAATGTGGTTTTGATTTGCATTTCTCTGATGATGAGTGAGGCTGAGCACTTTTTCATGTGTCTGTTGGCTGTTTCTCTATTTTCTTTTGGGAGTTGTTCATTCATGTTTGTTGCCCACTTTTTAATGAGGCTGTTTATTTTTTTCCTTTCTGGGTGCTTAAGTTCCTTGTAGATAATAGATGTTAAGCTTTTGTCAGATATACAGTTGGCAAATAATTTTTCCCATGCTGTGGGCTGTCTCCCTGCTCTCTAGATGGTTTCTTTTGCTTTGCAGAAGTTTGTCAGTTTATTGAGGTCCCACTTGTCTACCTTATTTCTTATGGTATGGTATGGGCATTTAGGGTTTTGATCTGGAATTGGTTGCCAGTTTCCATAAGGGTGTCTCCTGCATTTTCTAAGACTGTTATAGTCTGAGGTTTTGCATTTAGGTCTTTGATCCATTTAGAGTTAATTTTTGTATTTGGTGATAAGTAGGGGTCCTGTTTCAATCTTCTGCATGCTATGAGCCAATTTTCCCAGCACCATTTACTGAATAGGTTCTCCTCTCACCAGTGGTTGCTCTTGGCGGGTTTGTTAGAGATGAGTTGGTTGAGAAACTGAGACTTTGCTTCTGGAATCTCTATCCTGTTCCATTGGTCTATATGCCTGTTCTTGTACCAATACCAGGCTATTTTGATTATTGTAGACTTATAGTAAAGTTTGATGTCTGGAAGTGTGATACATCCTACTTTGCTTCTTTTGCTGAGGATTTTTTTGGCTATTTGTGGTAGTTTATGTTTCCATATGAATTTCTGTATTGTCATTTCCAGTTCTGAGAATAATGATGTTGGTAACTTAATGGGCACTACATTGAATCTGAAGATTGCCTTTGGTAGGATGACATTCTTAACAATGCTGATTCTTCCAATCCATGAGCATGGAATATTTTTCCATTTGTTTGTGTCTTCTTGGATTTCTTTGAGCAGTGTTTTTATAGTTCTCATTGTAATGGTCTTATACTTCTCTGATTAGAAAGACGCCAAAGTATTTCAATTTTTTGTGGCTATTGTGAATGAATTTGTGCTTTTTATTTGATTTTCTGCTTGCTTGTAGTTGGAGTATAAAATGCAAGTGTCTTTTGCACATTTGTTGTTTTTGTTTTTTTGTTTGTTTGTTTTTTTGAGTTGGAGTCTCACTCCATCGCCCAGACTGGAGTGCAGTGGCTGCTCCTGGCCACTGCAGCCTCGACCTGCTGGGCTCTGGCGATACTTCCGCTTCAACCGTTCAAGTAACTGGAACTACAGGCGCGCGCTACCACACCTGGCTAATTTTTGATTTTGATTGGCAATCCAATGTCCCTTATCAGTGCAAGCAGATTTTTGAGAGATTCTTTTGGATTTTCAGGGATAGGATCATATTGTCAAGCAAAGAGGGATAACTCGATTTCCTCTTTTTCTATTTGGATAACCCTGATTTCCTTGTCTTGTCTAATTGCTCTAGATAGGACTTCCAACACAACGTTGAACAAGAGGAGTGGGAGCGGGCATCCTTATCTTGCTCAGGTTTTCAGAGGAAATGTTTCCAGTTTCTGTCCATTTAGCAATATGTGAGCTGTGGGTTTATCATAGGTAGTGCTTACTATTTTGAGGTATGTTCCTTCTATATCTAGATGTTTGAGGGTTTTTATCAAGAAGGGATGCTGGATTTTATCAAAAACTTTTTCTGCATCTAATGACATTATCATGTGGCTCTTGTTTTTACATTTGTTGATGTATTTAATTACAGTTAGGGTCTTGCGCATGTTGAACCAGCCCTGCATCCTGTGGATGAAGCCTACTTGGTCATGGTGGATGATTTTTGAGATGTGTTTTTGGATCCAATTGGCTAGAATCTTGATGAGAATTTTTGCATCTATGTTCTTAAGGGATATTTTCCTGTAGTTTTCTTTTTTTTAACTTTTAAATTTTTTATTTTAAAAATGTGGGGTAGAATTCAGTGTTAGGTATATAAATATTCATTATGCAGGTACCCTTGCAGATGAGGTTTGCCCCCCTTCTCCAGGCAGATTCCTACTACTGCCAATCCCACCTCCAAGGTCCTTCCACCCTCCTGCAGTTTCCCATTATTGTCAATCCTTTTCTCATAGTATTATGATAGTTCAAGGTCCATTTATGAGTGAGAACATATGATACTCAGTTCTTTGTTTCTGTGAAAAATCACTCAGTATTATAGACTCTAAGTCTATCCAGGTTGCTGCTAAGTTCATGATTTTGTTTTTTTTTATAGACACCTAATATACATTGTGTATATGTACCTCATTTTTTTTTTAAACAGTCCTCTTTTGACGGTCAGCATGGTTGGTACTATGTTCTTACTATTGTGAACAATGCTGCAATAAACATACGTATGCAGGTATCTTTTTTATAGAGTGATTTTGGTTCTTCTTGGTATATTCCCAGTAGGGGTCTTGTGAAATCATATGGAAAGTTGATTTTTAGAACTTTTAGGAATTGTCACACTGTTTTCCACAGAGGCTGTGCTAGTTTACACTCCTACCAACAGTGATAGATATGTTCCCTTTTTGCCACATCCTCTCCAGCATCTGTTATTTTTTGAGTTATCATTAATGGCCATCCTGACTAGAGTTAGGTAGTATCTAAGTGTAGTTTTAATTTGCACTTCATTAATGACTAGTGAGGCTGAACATTTTTTCATGTATCTGTTGGCTGCTCATATGTCTTTTTTTGAGAACTATCCATTCAGAACTTTTGCCCACTTTGTAATGATGCTATTTGTTTTTTTCTTTTCAGCACATTTGAGTTCCTTGTAGATCCTAGATGTTAGGCCTTTGTCAGACGTCAGTTGGCAATTTTTTTTTCCCAGTCTGTGAGCTGTCTCCCTGCTCTTTTGATGGTTTCTTTGGCTTTGCAGAAGATTGTCAGTTGATGAGGTCCCACTTATCTATCTTATCTTTTATGGCATGGGCACATGGGGTTTTGATCAGGTATCGGTTGCCAATTCCAATTTCCATAAGGGTGGTTCCTACATTTTCTAAGGTTCTTATAGTTTGAGGGTTTACATTTAGGTCTCTGATCCATTTAGAGTTGATTTTTGTGTGGGAATGGGTATAGGTCCTGTTTTAGTCTTATGCATGTGGTCAGCCAGTTTTCTCAGTACCATTTACTGATAGGTTCTCCTCTCCCCAGTGGTTGGTGGTGGAGGCTTTGTCAAAGGTGAGTTAGTTGAGAAACTGAGGTTTTGCTTCTGGAATCTCAATTTTGTTCCATTGATCATATGTCTGTTCTTGTATCAATACCAGGCTCCTTTGATTATTGTAACTTTAAAATAAAGTTAAACGTCTAGGAATGTGATACCCCCTGCTTTTTTTTTTCCTGAGGATTGTTTTGGCAATTCGTGGTAGTTTATGTTTCCATATGAATTCCTGTATTGTTGTTTCCAGGTCTGAGAAGAATGCCGCTTGTAATTTGATGGGTAGTGCGTTAAATCTGTAGATTGCCTTAGGTAGAATGGACATATAACAATGTTGATTCCTGCAATCCATGAGCATGGAATATTTTCCCACTTGTTTGTGTCATCTTTGATTTCTTTGAGCAGTGTTTTGTAGTTTTCATTGTAAAGATCTTTCTCATCTCTGGTTAGGAAGATGCCAAGGTATTTCTTTCTTTTTTTTTTTTGTAGCTATTGTGAATGGAATTGTGCTTTTTATTTGGGTTTCTGTTTGTTTATTATTGGTGTATAGAAATGTGATTGTCTTCTGCACATTTATTTTATACCCTGAGACTTTGCCAAGTCCTTTATCAGTGCAAAGGGTTATTTTTTTTTTTGACAGATTCTTTTGTGTTTTCGGGTATAGAATCATGTTGTTTGCAAAGAGGCGTAACTTGACTTTCTTTTTTCCTATTTGGATACACCTGATCTCCTTCTCTTGTCTAATTGTTCTAGCTAGGACTTCCCAAACTATGTTGAACAGGAGGGGTGAGAGTGGACATCCTTGTTCCAGTTTTCAGGAGAAATGTTTGCAATTTCTGTCTGTTTAGCAGTATGGTGTCTTTGAGTTTCTCATAGATGGATCTTACTATATTGGGGTATGTTCCATCTATGCCTAGGTGTTGGAGGGTTTTTATCAAGAAGGGGTGCTGGATTTTATCAAAAACTTTTTCTGCATCTAATGATATAATCATGCGATTTTTGTTTTTAAGTATGTGGGTGTATTTAATTATGTTTATAGTCTTCTGAATGTTGAACCAGCCCTGCATCCTGAGGATGATGCCTACTTCACCATGGCAGATGATTTTTAAGATGTGTTGTTGAATCCGGTTTGCTAGGAACTTTTTGAGAATTTTAGCATCTGTGTTCATCAAGGATATTGGTCTGTAGTTCTCTTTCTCTGTTGGATCCTTACCTAACTTGTGTATCAACGTGATGTTAGCTTCATAAAATGATTTGGGGAGAGTTCCATCTTTCTCAATCACCTGGAATACTTTCAATAAGATTGTAATCAGTTCTTCCTTGTGTGTTTTATAGAATTCTGCTGGAAAGCCATCTAGTCCAGGTCTTTTTTTTTTCTTTTTTCTTTTTGTACATAGTTTTCTTATGACATAGTCCATTTCCTGGATTGTTATTGGTGTATTTAGAGTCTCAATTTCTTTTTGTTTCAACCTGGGGAGGTTGTGTGATGTCAGAAAGTCCTCCATTTCCTTCAGTTTTCAAGTTTATTTCCATACAAGTGTACATAGTAGTCTCTGATAATCATTTGTATTTCTTCAGGGTCAGTTGTGACTTCATCCTTTGTGTTTCTGATTGTATTTACTTGGGTTTTTTCTCTCTTTTTCTTGTTCAGTTTAGCAAGGGACCATCAATCTTGTTTATCTCTTCAAAAATCCAGCTTTTTGTTACATTGATTTTTTTGTATTATCTTTTTGTCTTCCATGTCCTGGATTTGGACTTCCGTTTTAGTGATCTGGACTCTTCTGCTAAAGTTAGGGTTTTGGTGGTCTTGCTTTTCCAGCTTTCTTAGGTGACTTGTTAGACTATTAATTTGTGATCTTTCCATTTTCTTCATGTGCATTTGTAGCGATAAAAATTCCCCTCCTACTAGTACTTTCATGGCATCCCAGAGGTTTTGGTAAGATGTTTCTTCATTTTCATTTGTTTCCAGGTATCTTTTAATCTCTGTTTTGATTTCCTTATTGACCCAAGAATTGCTTGGCATCATGCTATTTAGTGTTCGTGCCTTTTTGGGTTTTGAGGGAACTTTGTTGGTGTTGATATTTTTTTTTATTCCACTATGGTCTAAGAAGATGCATGGAAGAATTTAAAACTTATAAAATTTGTTTATACTTGATTTATGGCCAAGTTTGTGTTCGATGTTAGAGTACATTTCATGTGGGGATGAGTAGAATATATTCTGTGGTCATTGGGTGTAATGCTCTATAGGTATGAATTAAGTCCATTTAGTGAAGAGTCACATTGAGGTTCCGGATCTCCTTGCAAATTTTTTGTCTTGATGATCTGTCTAGGGTTGTGAGTGGGGTATTAAAGTCCCCAGCTATGATAGTGTTAGAGACAATATCTTTCTTAAGTTTGCCTAGAAACTGCTTTATGAAAGTTGGTGCTCCTATGTTGGGTGCATATATGTTTAGGATGGATATTTCTTATTGAGGGATTGAACCTTTTATCATTATCTAGTGACATTCCTGTATCTTTTAAAATTTTGGTAACTTAAATTGTATTTCCTCTGATATTTAGATCTACTGCTTTCTTTTGTATTCCATTCACCTGAAATTGTTATCCTTCCTCCTACTTTGATTCTTTCTGGTGAGGTGAATCTCTTGGAGACAATATATTGTTGCCTCATGATATTTTATCAACTTTGCCATTCTATTTCTTTTCAGTGGTATGTTTAGTCCATTCACATTCAGGCTAATTATTGAAATGTGAGAATTTATCCATGTTGTGAAGTTCTTATACAGTTGTTGTTTTCCCTGTTGGTTTATTTATCTTTCTTTTGAATTTTGGGTTGATTCATGTGTTTTTTCAATCTTTTTCCTGAACTCTTGTAAAGAACTTTTTTTTCTTTCTTTCTTCTGTGTTTAATACTTTATTAAGTGCATCTTGTAGAGCTGGTCTGGAGGCAGCATAATTTCTTAGGGATTGAATGTCTGGGAAAGATTTTAATTCTCCATCACTGATGAAGCTTAGTTTAGTTGTGTAGGTTATTCTTGGTTGAAACTGTTTATCTTTGAGAACTTGGAATATTGTTCTCCAAGCTCTGCTAGCCTGAAATGTTTATATACATAAATATGCTGCTATTCTAATTGGTCTCTGCAGTAGGTAGTCTGATCTTTTTCTCTTGCTGCCTTTAGAATTTTTTCTTTTATACCTACTTTGTTTAGGTGAATTACTATGTTTCTAGGAGTTGGTCTTCTCATTGTTGTCTTACAGGGGTTATCTGAATCTTTTGTGTTTGAATAGTTGCATCACTGATGAGATGAAGAAAGTTTTCTTGGAATGTTTTTTCCAGTGTGATCTCTGTCTCTCTTTCTGCCTCAGGAAGTCCAATTACTCTTAGTATGGCCTCCCAAAATAATCACTCATCTCTTGAAGATTTTCTTTTTAATCGTCTTTTCTATTTTTTTGACAGTTTTGGTTAGTTCTATATTTTGGTCCTCAAGCTCTGAGATTCTTTCTTCTGCTTGGCTAATTCTGCTTTCCATGCTTATCAGTTTGTTATTTATTTTATTTAGAGTATTCTTTACTGCTGTTATCTCAGTTATCAACTCCTTTTTCTTTCCTCTTGTCTCTCCTCAATTCTATTTATTCTCTCTGTTAATGTCTTGATATATGGGTTTGTAGTTTGAGACCAGTCATTCTGGGGGCTCTTCATTGTGTTCTGAAGTCTGTTTTCTCAGTGTCTGACCTCCCAGTGGTCTGTATGAGATCCCTACTCTTCTTTTGGTTATTCTTCATTTGTGTAGATTTTTCTCCCCCCTCCCACTTTTTTCCACCTCTTTTTAAATTCTGTTATTCAGGGATTATTGTGTTGCTTTTGCTTCTTTTTGCTCAATCTCCTATTCTTTTTATGTGGTCCTCTGGCTTTGTTCAATGCTTAAGCTGAATTGTTTGTTGGGGGCTGTACTTTTTGCAGTTTTAAGATTTAATTGAAGGGTGAACTGTGATTCAGAATCTATCTGCAGATCCCAGTATCCACTGACAGGTGAGTGGGCCCCCTGGAACCCACTTCTCACTGCCTTAAAATCTTTCCATGTGCATATAGGTTTGCTTCCTGAAAGCAAAATGAGGTAAGAAAAAGGAAAAGAGTGGAAAAAGGAAGGGGGGGGCAAAAAGAAGGTGGAGAGACAGAAGAGTAAGAGGGAAAACAGACAGACATACCAACTAAGAAATGAAAAGAGACACAAGGGTAGAAAAGAGTGAGAAAACTAAAACATACAGACAATCACGCAAACACACAAACCAACAAAAACCTCCCTATTGATGTACTCTTCCCATACACAAACAGGAAGTCTAAAGAAAAAAAAATCAATAAAATAACAGTAACAAAGCAAGTACAAAAACATTTTCAAAAACAGAAAGAGAGAAAAAAACTAAAATAAAAAACAAACAAAAATGAGCAAAACAAATAGGCATAAAAAACAAACAAACTAAAAAGAAAACAAGGAACCAAACTAGCTCTGAGGTTGTTCCTATAAGTTCAACTTCCTTTCAGGTGTCTCTAACTTTCTCCCCTCTGATCTCAGTGCAGATTGATAGAGTTGCTCTCAGTTTTGGTCAGAGACCCCAGTCTTACTGTGGAAGGAGGGTGGATCAGATCTGAACTGACCCAGCTTGCTGCCTGTCACGTCTGCCACTCAGATCTGACCTGTTGGTGTCTGGTCTGGTCTGGCATGGGGGAGTCGCTTCTATCTCTTCCAGTTTGATGAGATTACCTTAGGTCCCAAGTTGGAGACTGAGTGGAGCTGCATGTGGCAATGCAGGTATCTGCTTGGTCCTGGGACAGAGAAAATGGCTGTGGTTGGTGTTTTCTCACCAGGGCTGGGGCTCCTCTCTGGATCTCCCTGATCTTCTCTCTCCACTGATCAGATCCGGGGCTCCAGACAATTTGCTATAACAGATGATGGTGTGGGCCAGGCTCCAACTGATGAAAACAGCTGGATTAGTCAGGCTTTTCTCAGAAGACTCCCATGAACAGCAGACGATCCTGCACACCAGCAACTCCAATCTCAGGGCAGTGGGGGGTTGCAGTCACCCCCAGAGGAGACCCTGGGTGCATGAACCCGAGTCTCCCTTCAGATGGACTTCCACTCACCCACCAGCACATGCCTACTGATGCAGAGAGTCTTTATGGACACTCACTTTTGCAGAGACTCTCACAGTCTAAACTATCCTGTTGCCATCTTGCCAAAAGTCTCCTGGTTCTTTTTTTGTTGTTGACTCTTTACCCGGTTTGGGTATCAGTGTGATGTTGGCTTCGTAAAATGACTTGGGGAGAATTCCATCTTTCTCAATTGCCTGGAATACTTTCAATAGGATTAGAATCAGCTCCTCTGTGTACATTTTGTAGAATTCTGCTGGAAAGTCATCTGATCCAGGGTTTTTTTTTTTGTAGGTAGCTTTTTTTAATGACAAAGTCAATTTCCTGGGTTGTTATTGGTTTATTTGGGGTCCCAACATCTTCTTGTTTCAACCTGGAAAGGGTGTGTGATGTCAGAAATTCCTCCATTTCATTTAGGTTACCGAGTTTATTTCCATATATGTGTACATAATAATCTCTGATAATTTTTGTATTTCTTCTAGGTCTGTTGTGATTTGATCTTTGTATTTCTGATTGTGTTTATTTGGTCTTTTCTTGGTCATTCTGGTTAGGGGTCCAGCAATCTTGTTAATTCTTTCAAAGATCCAACTTTTTGTTTTGTTGATGTTTTTAATGATATTTTTGTCTTCTATATCCTATATTTGGGCTCTTATTTTTGTGATTTGAGTTCTTCTGCTAAAGTTACGCTTTCAGTGGTCTTCTCTTTCTAGCTCCTTTAGATGATTTATTAGGCTCTCAAATTATCTTTCTATTTTCTTGGGTGTGTGCTCTTAACAATATAAATTTCCTTCTTAAAACTGTTTTTATACATCCAAGAGGTTTTGATAAGCTACTTCTTCATTTTCATTTGTTTCCAGGAATCTTTTAATTTCTCCTTTGATTTCAGTGTTGATCCAGTATTTGTTTAGCATCATGTTGGTTAGTGTTCATGTCTTTGTGCACTTTGAGGGAATTTGTTGGTGTTGATATTTATTTTTATTCCACTGTAGTCTGAGAAGATGCATGACAATATTTCAACCTTATGAAATTTGTTTATACTTGATTTATGGCCAATGCTGTGATCACTCTTGGAGTATCTTCCATGTGGTGATGAATAGAATGTATATTCTGTGGTTGTTGGATGGAATAGTCTGTGGGTATCTATTAAGTCCATGTGGTCGAGTGTCAAGTTTAGGTTCTAGATCTTCCTGTTGATTTTTTGCCTCAATGAACTATCTTGGGCTTTTAATTGGTTATTTAAGTCCCCTGCTATAATAGTGTTGAAGTCAATATGTTTTTTTAGTTTACTTAGTAGTTGCTTTATAAATGTTGTTGCTCCTGTGTTGGGTGCATATATGTTTAGGGTGGGTATTTCTTGTTGATGGATCAAACCTTTTATCATTATATAGTGTCCATTTGTATATTTTTAAATTTTTGATAACTTAAAGGTTGTTTTGTCTGATATTAAGACCACAACTCCTGACTTCTTTTGTGATCCATTTGCCTGGAAATTCATTTTCCATCCTTTAACTTTGCATCTGTGTGCATCCCTTGTGGTGAGATGAGTTTCCTGAATGCAGCAAATAATTGGGTCATGGTTTCCTATGCAGCTTTCCATTCTGTGTCTTTTCAGTGGTGCCTTTGGTCAATTCACATTCAGGCTGATTATTGAGATGTGATTGTTTATTCCTATTATGAAGTTCTTATAAAGTTTTTTCTTTGTTTGCCTGTTTTCTTTTGACTTTGGGGTTGATGTATTTGTGTGTGTGCTCAAGTTTGTTGTTACAATGTATTCTCTGTTGATTTTCTGCTCTGCTGTTCTCTTGGGAAGTATGTGGTCATTTTCTTTCTTTCTTTCTTTCTTTCTTTCTTTCTTTCTTTCTTTCTTTCTTTCTTCTGTGTTTAATACCTTTTAACTGTCTCCTGTAGAGCTGGTCTGAAAGCTGCATAATCTCTTAGGGATTGGATGTCTGAGAAGGATTTTAATTCTACATCTCTGATGAAGCTAAACTTGATTGGGTAGGAAATTCTTGGTTGAAATTGTTTATCTTTGAGGACTTTGATTATTGAACTCCAGTTCCTTCTTGCTTGTAGTGTTTCTGCCAATAGGTCTGCTGCTATTCTGATGGTTTTCCCCAGTATGTAGTCTGACCTTTCTCTCTTGCTGCCTTTAGAATTTTTTCTTTTGTGCCTACTTTATGTAAATGAATTACTTTATGTGTCTAGGGGTTGATCCTCTCATTTGATGTTTTGTGGGGCTTCTCTGTTTCTCTTGTGCTTGGCTGGCCACATCTCTGGTGAGATGGGGTAAGTTTTCTTGTATTACCTCCTGGAATACTTGCTCCAAGGTATTGTCCATTTCCCTTTCTTCTTCTGGGATACCAATCAGGAATAGGTTCAGCCTATTGATATAACTGCACATCTCTTGTAGGCTTTGTTCTTTCTGAGTTTTCTTTACATGGATTGGTTTAATTCCATGTTCTAGTCTTCAAGTTCTGAGATTCTTTCTTCAGCTAGATTAATTTACTTTCCATGCTTGTTATCTTGTGAATTACTTCCTGGATGAAATTTTTTATTGCCAATAATTTCTGTTACAAGTTCTTTCAGTATTTCATCTTGTCTTTTTTGAATCTTATTCACTCTTTCCATCCATTCTCTAATTCCTGTTGTATTCTGGGGCCATCTGTTGGTGACTTCCATTGTTTGGGCTCAAGGTCTGATTTTTCAGGTGTTTTCTCTTTGCTACACTTGAAATTTCCTGTGGTCTTCCATTGGTTTTCCTTTTTTTGTGATAGATCCCTTGTTTTTTTTTTTTATAGTTTTGTTATTCAGTGTCAATGGTAGAGGCTTTCCTTTCTGATGTTTGCTCAGACCTCTATTATTTCCTGATCTGGGTTCTGTATTCTTTCTATTTTGAAACAGGACTATGGGTGAGAAGACTTGCTGTCTCTTGTAGTTTTGAAAGCCGAATAAAATAGGGGATGGAGCTAGAATTCAGAAATTACTTGTAAATTACAATGTTCACTGATTGTGGTATGTGTTCCCTGAAAACAACTCCCCACTACCACTCTATATGATGATGCAATGGGTATGTGTGTGTACCCCCTGAGTCCAAGATACAGTAGCAGCAATGAGGAGAATGAGAAAAATAGAGTGAAATAAGATGCATAAGAATTAAAAACAGAAAGAAAAAAACAGAACAATGAAAGCAGAAACCAAAGCAAAAAACAATTGAACACACACACACAAAGACATACACACACACCCCAAACCAACTGGAGTAACAACAAAGTGAAACAAAACAAACAACAACAGCAACAAAAACAGGAAGACTAAACACACACACACACACACACACACACACACACACACACACACACACACACCTATGACAGAATGAATGGAGATGAAAAAACAGACCAGAAAAGAAAAAGAACAAGGAATTCAGATTGAATGCTCACTCATACATTCACACACTCCTTAAACTAAAAAAGAAAAAGAAAAAAGAGAAAAGAATGAAATAACAAAAACAAACCAACAATAGCAAAAAAACTGAACGATGAACAATCAATCATTCACACGCACACACTAACAGAAAACAAAAACAAAAGAAGAAAGAAAAAATAAAAAGAAGAAAAGAAAAAAAGGGGGGAATTCAGATCAAACCCTCACATACCCATTCATGTACAAAAGAAAAATATTTTTAAAAACATGTGAACTAACAAACAAAATGGCAATAATTTAAAAAAAATTAAAAATTAAAAAAAGGAAAAAAAAAACCTTCCCTTTTGTGGCAGGTTTTATAATTGTTCTTCTTCTCTGCTCTGCCATTTCCTGCAGAGTTTCTACCTCTTTCACTCTCTCCCTGTGTCTGGAGCAGTGAAGGAGGAGGAAAAGTGTGGGTGGGTGTGACTGTAGTCCTTCCCTCTCAATCTTGTATGGTCAGGGAGATTCCTTCTCATGGGGAGGTGCAGGATTCTCTTCCTCAGGTATGTACTCACGAGACATGCTCCAGCCAGATCTATCCTGGAATGGAGTTCTCCTATTGTGACAGATGTCCAGGCTCCACCTGGGTTTGTCCCTCTCAGTTGTGCCTCAACTCTGTGGGCCTGATGTTTAGAGGATTGCTGGGGAGAAGGGAGGGTGGTTAGGACAACCTTAGGACAACCCTTGCTGCCAGTGTCTAGCCAGGTGCTGCAGTGGTGAAGCAAAGTCTGGAGCCAGCAGTCTTTCCTGCTATAGTGGTGAGGCAGAGCCTGGAGCCAGTCAGATTGTCTTTTCACTGTTGATTGTTTTCTTTGATGTTCAGAAGTTCTTTATTCATAACATCTTTCCCAGGCCAAAGTACTAAGTAAGGTATTTCTCCTATGTTTTCTTCTAGTAGTTTTAATGTTGTTGATCTTATATTTAGGTTTTTAATCTATTCTAAGTTAATCAGTGAGTGGTGAGTGGTGGGATCCAGTTCCATTTTTTCTATATTTGGATATCCAGTTTTCCTAGAACTATTTATTGAAGAAGCCATCCTTTCATCAATGAATGTTCTTGGTACCTTTGTCAAAAATCAATTGACAGTACACACATGGATTAATTTTTGTGTTCTGTATTCTGTTCATTTGGTCTATTTTTTTTATGCCAATAACTTGCTGTTTTGGTAATTATCATTTTGTAGTATATTTTGAAATCTGGTGGTATGATGCCTCCAGCTTTGTTCTTTTTGCTCATAATTGCTTTGGCTATTCAGTGTATTTTGTAGTTCCATAGAAATTTTTGGATTTTTTAAAAATACCTCTGTATGAGTAAAGAGGTATTTTTAAAAACTTGATTATGGGGGGAAAAGGAATGTTAAAGCTAATCTCATGACTTCACAGTTTTAGTGAATTTTCAGAAGCAGCTTCCCACAGCAAATTATAGAATTTTATGGGAAGATTGTTTTCTAGACACCTTCCTCTCAGGTCAAATTTTATGAACAGAACTGCACATTGCATCCCTAATAAGAAATCAACTTGAGGCAGAAGTGTTGAAAACTATTTGTGTCTGATTGCACACTTACGGTTAGAACCAAGACAAGGATTAAGTAAAAGTCAACTTGCAGCCTGGCAGCACAGCATGGGTCAGGTTCAAAAGATGAGGCATTGATTCAACTGAAATTTATGCCACAATCAAGTTCAAGTCAGAGAGGAAAAATGTAGAAGGCATGGAGTCAATGTATTATTATGACAAAAACCTAGAACATGCTAAATCTTTGACTTTCTATATTCTTGGAGATGTTTTTTTTTTTTTTTTTTTTTGTGAATTGTTTTTGTGAAAGAAAAGGGAAGGTGAGAAAAACCCAGGTGGAATTCTGCTAATCACAACTGATTCTGTATCCACATTCAGCAACCAAGCTAGGGAGGCAGATTCTGGGCCACTGACCAGTAACCAACAGGCAAATAAGCTGTTTCCATTCTGCTATTAAATTGCAATGGGATTTACAATAAACTGCTTAATCACTCTTGCTCTTCAGTTTTTTAAATCTGTAAAATGAGAGGACCATGTGTAGTTTACTTTCATTTCTAATCTAATGTTGGCCATAGTAAACATGAAAATACACGTTGGCCATAGTACACGTTGGCCATAGTAAACATGAAAATACACGTGGTTCCTTTTTCTTTCATGTTAATTTGAGTTATATTCTAGATTATAGAATTGAATTGATGATATAGAGAACTCTCTGTATTAAATTTCAAGTATGAATACCTGCTATTACATTCAGGGAGAGCCTTATAATAAATATAGCAAAGCACATCATAATACTGTTTAAATACAGTAATAAAAAATCAGATAAAATGGACTTTTAGTGAGTTAGAAATCTAGGTAAGGCCTAGAATCTTTTCCTCACATTCTCTTCACAAGGGTGAACTCAAGCTGTTGGCTTATACTGTGACCTCATCTGAACCTTTGATAAGGGATATTTGCTTCCTAACATTTTTTTAAATGATGTAGGGTACAATTCAGGATGAGATATATAAATGATCATTGTACAGGTAAAGTTTGGGCCAAACTTTGGTTCCCATTTCACCTAATTTGAGATTAGGTACCCTTATTAATGAAATGTCCCACCCCCACACCCTTCCCTGGCAGTTGGCCACTTCTTTTTTATAGTATTATAGTAATCGTTCAGGGTCCACTTATGAGTGAGAACATGTGGTACTCAGTTCTTTGTTTCTGTGATACTGAGTATTATAGACTCTAAATTCATCCAAGTTGCTGCAAAGTTCATAATATTGTTCTTCTTGATAGTTATGTAATATTCCATTATGTGTACATACCACAATTTTTTTTTTATCCAGTTCACTTTTGATGGGCAGCAAGGCTGTTTCCATGTTTTTGCTATTTTGAAGAATGGTGCAATTCATATGCATGTGCAGGTATATTTTTCATAGAGTGATTTGAGTTCCTTGGGGTATATTCCCAGAAAAGGGATTGCTGGGTTGTATGGAAGGTCAATGTTTAGATCTTTTAGGAATTACCACACTGTATTCCACAGAGGTTGTACTAGTTTACAATACCACCAACAGTGTAGAGGTGTTCCCTTTTCCTTATATCCTCTCCAGCATCTGTTGTTTTTTGAGTTATTAATGATGACCATCCTGACAGGAATTAGGTAGTATCTCAGTGTAGTTTTATTTCTTTGGTGATTAATGAGGCTGGGCATTTTTCATGTATCTGTTGACTGCTTGTTTGTTGTATTTTAAGAAGTATTTATTCATATCTTTTGCCTACTTTTTAATAGGGATGTTTGTTAATTTTCTTTTTGGCATGTTTGAGTTCCTTATAGATCCTAGATATTAGGCCTTTGTCAGATATACAGCTGGCAAATATTTTTAACTCTCTGCTCTCTTGAGTCTTTTGCTTTGCAGAAGCTTTTCAGTTTGATGAGGTTCCATTTGTCTATCTTATTTCTTATGGCATGGGCATTTGGAGGTTTGATCAGGAATTGGTTGCCAGTTCCAATTTGCATAATGATGTCTCCTGCATTCTCTAAGGTTCTTATAGCTTGAGGTTTTACTTTTAGGTCTTTGATTCATCTTCACATAGAGTTGATTTTTGTGTATGGTGATTTGTAGCAGTCTTGTTTTAGTCTTCTAAATATGGCCACCCAGTTTTTCCAGCACTATTTACTGAATAAGTTCTCCTGTTTCCAGAGTTTGTTAGTGAAAGCCTTGTCAAAGATGAGTTGGTTGAGAAATTGAGGTTTTATGTCCAGAATCTATGTCCTGTTTCATTGGTCTATATATCTATTCTTGCACTGTTTTGACTATTGAAGCCTTATAATAAAGTTTAAAGTCTGAGAGTGTGATACCTCTCACTTTGTTTCTTTTACTGAGAATTACTTTGGCTATTCATGGCAGTTTAAGTTTCCATACAAAATTCTGTATTGTTGTTTCTAGGTCTGAGAAGAATGATGGTGGTAATTTAATGGATGTTGGGTTAAATGTGTTGATTGACTTGGGTAGGATGTACATCTTAACAATATTGATTCTTCCAATCCATGAGCATGGAATATTTTTTCCATTTGTTTGTGTCATCTTTGATTTCTTTAAGCAATGTTTTGTATTTTTTGTTGTAAATGTCTTCACTTTTCTGGTTAGGAAGTTGCGGAGGTATTTCATTCTGTGTGTGTGTGTATGGCTATTCTGAATGGGATTTTGCTTTTTATTTGGATCTCTGTCTGTTTGTTGGTGGTGCATAAGAATGAAACTGTCTTTTGTATGTTGGTTTTGTATCCTAAGACTTTGGCAAAGTCCTTTATCAGTGCAAGGTTTCTGACAGATTCTCTTGGATTTTCAAGGTATAGAATCATATCAACAGCAAAAAGGAGTAACTTGATGTCCTCTTGTCCTATTTGAATACCCCTGATTTCCTTCTCTTATCTGATTGCTCTAGCTATGTTGAACAGGAAGGGTGAAAGTGGGCAGCCTAGTCTTATTCAGGTTTTCAGAAGAAATGCTTTCAATTTCTGTCCATTTAGCAATATATTGACTGTGGGTTTATTGTAGATAGCTCTTACTATTTTGAAGTATGTTACCTCTATGACTAGGTGTTCAGGAGTTTTTACCAGGAAGTGATGCTGGATTTTATCAAAAGTTTTTCTGTGTCTAATGATATAATCATGTGATTCCTATTTTTATATCTGTTGATGTATTTAATTACATTTTTGGTCTTGCAGATGTTGAACCAGCCCTGCATCCTAAGGATGTGTCATTGGATCTGATTTGTTAGAATCTTGTTGATTATTTTTTCATCTGCGTTCATCAGGGATATTGACCTGTAGTTCTTTTTCTTTGTTGGAACTTTACCCAGTTTGGTTATCAGTGTGAAGTTAGCTTCACAACATGATTTGGGGATAGTTCTGTCTTTCTTGATTGCTTGGAATACTTTCAATAGAATTGGTATCAAGTCCTCTGAGTATGTTTTGTAGAACTCCTCTGGAAAGCTTTCTGGAGCAGTATTTTTTTTTTTTGAGTTGGAATCTCACTCTGTCACCCAGACTGGAGTGCAGTGGCCACTCCTGGCCACTGCAGCCTCGACCTGCTGGGCTCTGGTGATCCCTCCGCCTCAGCCTTCCAAGTAGCTGGAACTACAGGCACGTACTACCATGCCTGGCTAATTTTTGATTTATTGTAGAGATGAGGTCTCGCCAAGTTGCCCAGGTGGGTCCCAAAACCGCGGGCTTAGGCAATCCACTCACCTCAGCCTCCCAAAGCGCGGAATTACAGGCTGAGCCACCGAGCCTGGCTTTTTTTTTTTTTCCCTGTAGGTAGTTTTATGATGGAGTTGATTTCCTGGGTTGTTATTGATCTATTTAATGTCTCAGTTTCTTTTTGTTTCCACCTTGGGAGATTGTGTAATGTCAGAAAATCTTCCATTTTATTTAGGCTTTTCAAGTTTGTTTCTATACAAGTGCATATAGTAATCTCTGATATTTTTGTCTTTCTTTGGGGTCCATTATGATTTTGATCTTTTTCATTTCTTATTGTGTTTATTTGGGTCTTTTCTCTCTTTTTCTTGGTTAGTCTGTCCAAGAGTTCATCAATCTTGTTTATCCTTTCAAAGAACCCGGTTTTTGTTTTGGTGATTTTTTTTCCATGATAAAGTTGTCTTCTATGTCCTATAATTTGGCTTTTACTTTGGTGATCTGCATTCTTCTGTTGAAGTTAGGGTTTTAGTGATCCTATCTTTTCAGCTCCCTTAGATGATTTGTTAAACTGTTAACTTGTGAACTTTCACTCTCATGATGTGTATTTATAAATGAATTTCCCCTCAGTGCTGTTTTCATGGCATCACAGAGGTTTTGGTAAGATGTGACTATATTTTAATTTGTTTCCAGAAATCTCTTGATTTCTGCTTTGATTTCTGTGTTGACCCAGGAATTGTTCAACATCATGCAGTTTAGTGTTCATGTCTTTGTGAATTTTGGGGGAGATCTGTTGTTGTTGATATTGATTTTTATTCTACTGTGGTCTGCGAAGGTGCATGGCAGTACTTTGATCTTATGAAATTTGTTTATACTTGATTTATGGCCAAAGATGTAGTTAATCTTGGAGTATATTCCATGTGGTAATGAATAGAATGCATATTCTGTGGTTGCTGGGGAGAGTGTTCTGTAGGTATCTATTAAGTCCATTTGGTCAAGCATCAAATTGAGGTTCCAGAATTCCTTGTTAATTTTTTGCCTGAATGATCTATCTAGGATTGTTAGTGGGGTATTTAAATCCCCAACTATGATAGTGTTAGAGTCAATATCTTTTTTCAGTTTACCTAGAAGTTGCTTTATAAAAGTTGGTGCTCCTATGATAGATGCATATATGTTTAGGATGGATATTTCTTATTGATGAATTGAAACTTTTATCATTATGTAGTGACCTTCCATATCTTTTTACATTTTTTCATAGCTTAAAAGATATTTTGTCTGATATTAAGATTGCAATTCCTGCTTTCTTTTGTGTTTTGTTCCCTTGAAATTTTGTTTTCCATCCTCTAACTTTGAGTCTATTATTGTCCATTCTAGTGAGATGAGATTCCTGTAGACAGCATATTGTTGTATAATTTTTAAAAATACAGTGTGTCATTCTATATTTTTTCAGATTCATTTAGTCCATTCATGGTCAGATTAATTATTGAGATATGAGAATTTATCTCTTTCATGAGATTTTTATAGAGTTCATTGCTTGTTTGTTTATTTGTTGGTTGTTTTCTTTAGTATTTTGGGTTGATATGTGTATGTTTTCAATCTCTTTCCTGCATTCTTGGGAAGCATATGGCCATTCTTTTTTTTTTCTTTCTTCTGTGCCTAATACTTTCTTAAGTTTTTCTTGTAGAACTGAGCTGGAGGTGGCATAAACTCTTAGGGATTGACTGTCTGGAAAGGATTTTAATTTTCTATTGCTAATGAAGCTTAGCTTAGTTAGATAGAAAATTCTTGGTTGGAGTTGTTTATCTTTAAAAACATTGAAGATTAGACTCCAGTCTCTTCTGGTCTGTTGTACTTATGTAGATAAGTCTGCTGTTATTCTAATTGGTCCCCCCCAGTAGGTAGTCTCTCCTGTCTGTCTTGCTGCCTTTAGAATGTTTAAATTTTATACCTACTCTGTGTAAGCAAATTACTGTGTGTCTAAGAGATGGTCTTCTGTTTGGATGTCTTGCAGGAGTTTTCTGACTCTCTTGTGTTTGAATGGTCATATTCTTGATGAGATGAGGAAAGTTTTCTTGGATAATTTCATGGAATGTTTGTTCCAGAGTGGTCTCTGTTTTTCTATCTACCTCAGGAATGCCAATTAAGCATAGGTTTGGCCTCTTGCTATAATCACACTTCTCTTGGTGGTTTTGTTACATCATTTAATGCTTCTTCTCTATGATTTTTAACAGTTTGGATTATTTCCATATTTTGAACCTCAAGCTCCGAGATTCTTTCTTCTCTTTTGGTAATTCTGTTTTCCATGCTAGTCAATTTGTTATTTATTTTGTTTGCTGTATGCTTTATTGCTGCCATCTCAGTTATCAATTCCTTCATTCTTCCCTCTTTTCTCTCCTCATTTCAGTTCATTTTCTCTATTAATATCTTGCTATCTGGGTTTGTGGTTTGAGACCAGTCATTCTAGGGGATCTTCATTGTTTGAGTTCCAAAGTCTGTATTCCCAGGTACTGTCTTCCCAGGAGTCTGAGTGGTAGCTGTGTTTTTCCTTTAGTTATTTTTCATTTGTGATGATTTTCCTTCCCCTTTTCCCCCCTTCTTTAATTCCGTTGCTCAGTGATGGGGGATTGTTTTCATTTCTGTTTGCTCAACCCCCTATTCTTCTTTATGTAGATCCTCTGGATTTGTTCAATTTTGAAGCAGGAGTGGGGGTGGGGGGGTTGTGCTTTTTGCAGTTTTGAGATTTGATTAAGGTGTGATAGGGGAGATGTGGTTTAGAAGTTATCTGCAGATACAGTATTCACTGACTAATGTGTGGGCCTCCTGGAGCCCACTTCGCTCCACCTTACAATCTGTCCATGAGCTGGAATTATATGTATACCCTCTGAAGGAAAAATGAGATAAGAAAATGGGAAAGAATGGAAAAAGGAAGAAGGGAAATGAAAGTAAGATGAAGATAGAGAAGAAAGAGAAAAACAGACAGGCATATCAACTAATGAATATACAAAGAAACAAAGAAAAACAAAAACAACAAACAAACAAGCATACAAACAAAAAAATCTGATGATGCACTCACCTTCGAAAAATCCATATGCAGACAGAAAAATGAAAAAAAAAAAGACAACAAAAAACTCCCCATACAAAACAAATACAAAACCATATACAAAAACAGAAAAAAAATGCTTTCTCTATGGTCATTTCTGAAACTTCAAGTTCCTTTCCTTTTTTATTTTATTTTTTTCTTTTTATTGACAGGTACCATGTACCACCACCACTTTTGGATGCCACTGCAATAGGGAGTAGACTCCAGTCTCCAGCCCCTCTCCACCACTCTCAGCATAAGCTGATCAGGTTGCTCTCAGTGTGCATCAGATGCCCCATGAACCACTGGGGGAGGAGGGTGAGTCAGATTCAGACTCACCCCATCTTCTCTGCTGCTGCTGCTGTTACCAAGTCCGCCACTCAGATCAGATATATCTGTGCCTAGTCCAGTATGAGGGTGAGACATCTGTCTCTCAATGCCTGCTCCTGAAGTTTGCTTTCTGGGTCAGTGATGGTTGATCCGAGAAGCATACAGAGATTGCCTCTCGGTCTCAGGTTGTAGGCTGAAGCCCAAACATTTTCATGTGGTTGATGTGGGTGATTCAAATCCTGATGAAGTATGGTATTGAAGATTTCTATTTCTTTCTGGATGTTGTCTACAATTCTCCCACCTCTTTCTTTTTCCTTGCCATGGGAATTTCTTCATAGTGTTGCTTAAAATATGGTAACTGACTTTTCTCACTGTAAAGACTTCAAAAGAGAGTAAGACAGAATGAGTAAGGGGAACGGAAGTCATAGTCCTTTAAAAATATAATCTTGAAAGTGACATCACATTTATTTTCCCAAATTGAAACACTATAAGCAGCTGACATGCAAAGTCATACAAACTTTAAAGTCGGGATCATTTGAAACCATTTTGGAGTCTGCCAATTACAAATAAAATAAATTGTATATATTTGCTCAAATAATAATTGGAAATTGAAATTTTAAAAAATCAAAAATAGTTCAAAATTATGAAATACATAGGAAAAGTATGACAAGTAAGATCAAGATCTATTCTTTGAAAACTACTGAACACTGCTGAAAGAAATTAACAGAGACCTAAATAAATACAAAGGTATACTATGTTCATTGATTTTAAAATTCAGTGTTATTAAACTGTGACTACTTCATAAAGTAATTTATAGATTTAAGAAAACCTCAAGCAGAATGTCAGCAGATTTTGTGGTCATTGAAAAGCTAACTTTTAAAGTTATATGAAAATATAAAAAGTCTAAAATTTTTAAAAGCAATTAAAAAAAGTCACAGAATTTATATTATCTGATTTCAACACTTGTTATAAAGCTACAAAGGTCAAAGTAGTGTGGCATAAGTTTAAAGATATAGACCAATGGTCTAGGAAAGAGGTCCTGAAAGAGATCCTCACATATATGGTCAATTTATTTTCAACAAAACTGCCAAGATAAGTTAATGGGGAAGGCACGATCTCTTCAACAAGTACTGCTGAAACTATTAGATAGCCATATGTTAAAAAAAAACCCTAAACCTTTATTTCATACTATATACAAAAAATAATTCCAAGTCGCTCAAACCAAAATGTTAGAGCCATAACTATAAAACTTCTAGAATACAAGAGAAAAACAATGTGATACTATGTGAGGCCAATATTTATTAAGTAGAACACAAACATCATAAATTATAAAGGTGAAAAATAATAAACTGCATATCAAAATGAAAAACTTTTGTAGCTGGACTCGATGGCTCAGCCTGTAATCCCGCGCTTTGGGAGGCTGAGGTAAGTGGATTGCCTGAGCCCGTGGGTTCGAGACCCACCTGGGTAACATGGCGAGACCTCATCTCTACAATAAATCAAAAACTCAGCCGGGCATGGTAGCATGCCTGTAATTCCGGCTGCTCAGAAGGCTGAGGTGGAAGGATTGCCGGAGCCCAGCAGGTCGAGGTTGCAGTGACCAGGACTGCCACTGCACTCCAGCCTGGGCAATAGAGTGAGACTCCAACTCAAAAAAAAGAAAAACTTTTGTTATTCAAAAGACACTTGTTTATAAAAAGAAAATGAAAGTCACAAACTGGGAGAAAAATATGTGCAATGCATATCTGAAAAAAGACTGTACCTAAAATAAAATTTAAAAAACACTTTCAAAGCTCAATAATGGGGGAAAATAAACTAATTAAAACAAACAAAGAAAAAGTGGACAGATGCTTCACGAATGGAAATGTACAAAGAAAAATAAGGACATGAAAAAAATGCTCAATAATTTTAGCCATTGGGAAATAAAAATCAGTGCCACAATGAAATGTCATTACAAATTCACTAGAATGGTTAAAATTTAAAAAGACTGAAACTACCAAATTTTGGCAAGGATATGCAGGAAATAGATCTCAAATATGTTGTTGGTGGAAATATAAACTAATATAATTATTTTGGGATCTATTTTGGCAGTGTTTTCAAAAGTAAATCATACATCTATAGCATAACAACTAGCACAATGCTAGGTATTCATAAAAATGTGTGTTCACAAAAAAACTTGTACAGAAATTTTCATAGCATCTTCAATAGTCACAAACTTGAAGCAAATGAAATATCAGTGGGGAATAAAACAGGTAAACAAATTTTGACATATCCACACAGTTAAATAACACTAACGAAAAAAGAACAGATTGATCTGCTCATGGACATAAGTAAATTTCCAAATAATCATACTGAGTGAAAGAAGCAGGGCAAAATACAATATACAGCACATTAAACTTAAGTGGTTTATTGTATGTCATATTACCTTGACAAAACTATTTAAAAAGGTGAGAGCCCATATTGTATGATTCCATTTAAGTAAAATTCTAAAATATGTGAACTAATCTGTAGAGATGGAAAGCAAATCAGTGATTTCTTCCTGATGGGAGGGAGTGGAATAAAGGAACGGATGAGTAATTAAAGGAAGACTTGGAAACTTTAGGGGATTATAGATAAGTTAATCATTCTGCATTTGGTAATAGTTTTACAGTTATATACCTATGTCAAAAACTCAAAAAAATATACCTTAAATATGTCCAGTTTTTATATGTTAATTATGCTTCATTAAATATGTAAAAACAAACTATTCAAAATGTTGAATTTGAAGTACAAGTAATTTTTTTCAGAGAGGTTCCCGGTATAACTCTTTTCAGCTCCCCACACCCCCCCAGACACTGTCAATGTATAATAGAACTAAATAATTTTAATTGAAAATAAAGATATGAGGCATTGCTCCAGTTTAGGCATCTTGTGCTTTCATGAATAAACATTTATTGATTAAATCAATTTTATTTTAAATTTATTCAGGTAGCTGATGTTAAGAGATTTTCAAATGTAATCTTATCTAGAAATATTAAAAATGTCCCCAAATTTATAGTGCTACTGAGAAAGTCCCTGAGATAGATTAAAGTATATGTGATGATAATTAAGACATTATTATATTTGGAAGGAACTGCTATTTTACATTCATGCAAAGATGCAATGTTATTCAATAAGAACCACACAGACCACCCAAGTATAACTCTATCCTACTTTCAATCTTCATTTCTCTGCTTTTTACCCTCCCTATATCCCTTCCTTTCTCCCTTACTTCCTCTCTTCCTTTGATTTTTTCTTTCCTCCCTTTCTTCCATCTTGTTCTCTCTCTTCCTGTCTTCTATTTCTCTGCTTTTTAAAGCACTTATCCCCTTTAATATAATAAATGAATTACTTATTATATACATTATTATTTGTTTCTTCCAATAGAATATTAGCTCTATGAGGATAAGCCTTGCATTTACTCTCTGCTTGCTTAGCTCCCTGTTTTGGGGCTAATTTTTTCTTGACTTCTGATAGCAAACTGCAACTATAGGTTCTACTCTGTAACAACATAAACCATTTTAAGACAAAAAAGGGGGTAAAGATTGAGGTGTGGGTGCAATTGGGTAAAAATAGGATCATCCAGAACTTACATCTGGATTATCAGATGTGAATAACAGTCAGTACCATTCTAGAGGATAAGCAGTACTCTAGAGGGTAAGCTGTCAGAATTTTAGTCAAGGCCATAGCTTAGCACCACTAAGATCTCATGCTTCTTCACACTGACTGTGATAAATCTGATCAGTTGAATTTTCCAACTTTTGTCACTCACGCAAGATTCAAAGTTCTGGCAGTGTCTGATCATCAATGTTGGCATATCTTGCCCATCTCTGTTTTAATGTAGTCATAGAAGGAGGCACCGGGATGTGAGAAGGCACTGAGACTAAAAGTTTCCCCTTCATCAAAACTATAAAAAGTGAAGACTTCTAAAATTAGGAATGACATATAATTTATTTTTCAAACAAGTACAAACCTGAGAGTGAAAAAGGGCACCATTAATATTTATTCAGGAATAACAGGTATAAACAAGAATGACCTCTGGATAACAGGAATGTATAGTTAATCAACCAGAAAGGGGTACTTGAGCGCTAACTTGAAAAAAATGTGTGGTTGGATGTTGGAGTGGCGATAAAAATATTATGGGTTCTTTTATAATTCCACTTATTCTGAATCAGGAAAAACATCTTGATGTTTCTCCTTGATGGAACGAATTGAAAGTCCTGCACTATGTTTGTCTCTTAACTTTCCATCCTTCCTGGCTCTTGAAAATAACTGTGCTCATGGTTTATTACAATTCATTCATCTGGAACAGACAGGAGGAGCAACCCTACATGATCAACCTAATTTTCTAAAATC
The DNA here is from genome assembly GCF_000164805.1 of Carlito syrichta. Taxonomy (NCBI): domain Eukaryota; kingdom Metazoa; phylum Chordata; class Mammalia; order Primates; family Tarsiidae; genus Carlito; species Carlito syrichta. Next base: position 335,445 of record NW_007260058.1, on the reverse strand, counting down.
TTTGATGATTTATTCCTTGAAGGCAAGGAACTGGATTGTGCAATGTTTTGAGATTCTTACCAGCTCTCAACCCTCAATCCATGCCTCTATATAGTGTATTCTACTACTTATTAGTTGATGAGTCTCTCCAAACTCTTTGTAGCATGGCTTTTGTATCTCTCAAATGAAAGTGTTTCTTTATTATAGCAAAGATAAAAGATCTTGGCCTCACCGTTTGGAATAGTTCATTGATCATAGGATACCTATTTTCCAGTGATTCATTAAAAATCAAAGTGATTTATTGTTATGAGATTAGGTGGTTTTCAACACTAGGAGGATATTGAATCCAGAATGTGACACCAATATAAGAATAAGATGTTCGCTCTCTGCCGGGCTCGGTGGCTCAGCCTGTAATCCCGCGCCTTTGGGAGGCTGAGGTGAGTGGATTGCCTGAGCCCGCGGGTTCGAGACCCGCCTGGGCAGCGAGACCTCATCTCTACAATAAATCAAAAAATTAGCCGGGCGTGGTAGCGCGCGCCTGTGGTTCCAGCTACTTGAAAGGCTGAGGCGGAAGGATTGCCGGAGCACAGCGGGTTGAGGCTGCGGTGGCCGGGAGCGGCCACTGCACTCCAGTCTGGGCGACAGAGTGAGACTCCAACTCAAAAAAAAAAAAAAAAGATGTTCGCTCTCCTCTTCTTGACCAGTGGCAAATGTTCTAATGTTTAAGAGCCAGAATGGATAATCTGTCCTTAGGTGATAGTTAGTAATTTCACTGTAACTTAAAAAAAAAAAAAGGCCTGTTAGAATTTCTCAGCTCTAATAAATTAAGAATTCATATGTTAGCTATTTAAATTAATGGGTAGCTTGACTTTTAATTAGGTCTTATAATTAATTAATTAATCTACTAATTTAAAATATGTGGACTACTGGTTTATAATTAAAACCTCTAGTTTTAGAAGGTAAAACCAATATTTACCTCTGTATGCCCCCTGCAAAAGGGCTGCCACAGACATCAGCTGGCAAATATTCATTTATACTGACAGCAAAAACATTTTTCTCGGAGCGCCAAATCTGCAGTCTCCCAGCTGTCAGCTTGGTGGTGAACTGCTAGAATGCTAGGGCTTCTAGCTGGGGAAAGAGTTGAATAAAATAATACAACAGTTTGAAAACAGAAATGTGTTTTATTCTATTTTTGTGTTTCTCTTTATGTCTCTGTCTCTCTTCCTTGCCTCTATGTGTCTCATGTTTCTCCCTCTTTTATGAGGTGGGATCGGTAATCTCTTTTGGTAAACCTTGTCTTAAGGTTTTATGCCATAATTTTTTGGTTTTTTTTTTGCCATTTTTTGAGCAGTGTCTTTCAAGCCTCTACTGAGTGTTTCCAATGGATTAGCTCTTTAAATCCTCATAAAACTCTGTGAGGAACTATTATTATTATTATCTTTATTTAAAAAATAAGAACACTGAGGCTTAGGAAATTTTAGTAACTTGCCCAAATTTATGGTTCTAATAGAGAAGCTGATATTTGAAGCAGAAATGTCTGACCTGGAGGACCTTCACTTTACAATGGGAAGGAAGCCCAGCTTATTTGGCAGATGGCTAAGAAGAGTTTGGCTTACACATTCAAAGGATCATAGGTTGCATTCCTTAAAGATATAATTCAAATTTTGTTGCCACTTATCATGTGTGTATGTGTGTGTGTGTTGTCATGTGTGTGTACAAATATTTAATGTTCTCATAGTTCATTAGATTGAAACTATAAATGACTTTATATTAAAGGTGATAGGTCAGATTCCAGTGGTTTATGACCTCTATTTGGTAGACCAACTTTGGTTCCATGCCAATTCCTGCTCAATTGTTTTAGAAGTTCTTGAGAGATGTCACACTAACATGCCTAGGTGTTTGGTGACTCAATTTTTCCTTCTCTAGGCATTCTGCTCCCTCCCTCTGTACTATAAACATCTCAGATCCTTTTTGGCTTTAACTACAGTTTTTCTATGCACTACCATGGCCCCCTCCAATGACAAAGCTGTGAGCTCATCAACTGTGAAACTGGGGAAGAAGAGAGGTTACAGGAGAATCACTTTGAGTGTCTACTTTTCTTAGGCATGTTCCCTTAAATATGTTGTGTCCAGAAGCCCACATGAACTTTAAAGTCCAATATACCCCAAAGTTTGATTATACTAAAATTATCTCTGGAAATGTAACAAATAATGTGTAGGTTTCACAAAGTGTAATTTAATGTGAGTAATGTGTCTCAAAATTTTACCAAATTTAAAAACTATGGTTTGTCCCTGGCATAAATACTCCTGGCATTTGATTTTCTAAAAATATGTTGTAATTAATAAAATAAACTATTTTAATAGTAGCCTAGATAATTATTCCACTTCATGTATTATCATATCTTATAGGCAAATTTAGTATTATTTACAGCTTTCCTTGGATTTTTTCATGTGTATCTAATGAGGGTTTCTGTATGTTCATGGCTATGGCCATGAACATACAGACCTTGATATACCAGTTTTGCTAATAGAAAAGCTAATCTTGAAGGGAAAAAAATGGGGAGAGCATAATATTTTAAGCCAAATAAACCCAAATAACTCACCAAATATGTAAGCTATCATAACTATTCTCCAGTATTTAGATGCAAAATGAAGAAGGTTGTATTTTTTCATATAAGCATATCTTATTGCTCTTTAATATAAGACATAGTAGACAGATTGATTTCACCAAAATAAAACATTTACTTGACATGTGAAGTTGCTTTTCCTACCTTGAGAACTATTTTCCTATACCATTCTCCCTTTCACTGACATCTAAAACCTCAGAATCAATTTCGATTTGCCTTCATTTTTCTTATCTATTATCTCCTTCACAAAGAAGCCTTCTTTTGTCTACATCTCTAGTCTAATTGAAAATCTCCTCATTTAAACATAAATCCCTGTAGTAGCCTCTTAATCTGTTAACTGTTCTTTTTTCCTACTCAGTTTAGCCAATTTTTCTTTCTAAATCACTAGTTTTGTCAAGTTATGCCTTCAACCAAGAATTGCTTATACTTTCCCATTGTGTACAAGTTAATCCAATACCTAGACCTGATATTGAACTTCCTACAAATATTAATTTCTTCTGAACCCTGTGTTTTGTGCATACAATATTCCCCACCCCCAAAAGAATCATGCTTATTGATAAAGGTTGACTTTTTCTTTGTTTCTGTATGCCTACCCATGCTTACTTTATTATTACACTCATAGGAGATTTTAATTGTCCCTTTTGGTAGTCTGAAACAGTCCCCCACCCCTACGATGTTCATGATTGAAGTTCTCAAACCTGTGTACATATTATCTTACATGGCAAAAGGAACTTTGCAGATGTGATTATATTAAGGTCCTTGAGACAGGAAGATTATCCTGAATTACCCAGGTGAAGTTAATCTAATCATAGGGTCTTAAAAGAGAACAATCTTTTTCAGCTGAGCTCAGAGTCAGATGAAGATGAGACGATCAACAAATAGAGAGATGCAACATTGCTGGCTTCAAAAATGAAGGAAGGGAGTCATGGGGCAAGGAATGCAGGCAACTTCTAGAAGCTAAAAAGAAAATGAGACAGATTCTCCCTGAGAGCCTTCAGAAGTACAGCAGCAATCCTGCTGACATCTTGATTTTAGATACCTATTTTAGAATTCAAACCCAGAACTACAAAATAATTACTTTATGTTGTTTTGAGGCATTACATTTGTATAATTTGTTAAAGCAACAATAGAAAACCAACACATCTATTAACTTAGTTTCTTTCCTAAATGGACTTTGAGTTTTTTGAGGTCAGGACTGAGAATCAGAAGCAGAGTGCTAGCATCCATTCTCCTATTGCTTCTTAAGAACAGAAATCTAGTGGGGTTTTTGTTGTTATTGCTGTTGTTTTCCAGGAATTGCTATAAAGCCCAGTTTTTACTGTAGTTATGTGTGCCATGTGACTAATTTATAAAAGGGTTGTGCTATGGGAAAATCTTCTAAGACAATTGATTTAGTTCAGGGGAGTGACTCATATATTTCCTACTCATATCTTCTTCTAGATTACTGGAGCCCTTCCAAGCCATTCTAGAGTGTTCCGTCACTAAATATGACAGCCCCAAGAGGCAGGTGCAAGGATGAGATTGTAGAGCCACTAACCTGTTTTGGGCAGCCTACCTTTGAAACTTTTTTACTTAAAGAAAGAGAAAAATAAATTTCTATATTGCTTAAGCCTCTATATATTTGCCTTTTCTCATTTCTATAAAGCTATGCCTAATAAATACTAACACAGACTGTGTGTTAAATCTGCTTTGGCTCTTGACACCGTGACTGACACAGAGTATTTACTCAATAAATACTTGGTGGATGGGTGTCCAAGCTCTCCTCTACCCACATACATGTCTTAAGACCTATATTTTTATAAATGTTATGATAATTTTTGTCCTAATTAGGCTCAGTCTAACCTTCTGTAGAGGGTTGACTAGTATCCTTGCAAATTTTATCCTTATGTGAAGAGGAGAGGACACAAAGACACAGGTAAAAAGACCATGCAATGACAAAGGCAGAGATCGGAGTGACACAGCTAAAAATCAAGGACACTCAGGATTGTGGGAGCCACCAGAATGTTGGAAGGGTCAAAGGATTCTTTCCTAGAACTTTCAGTAGCATGTCCTTGCCAACTTCTTGATTTCAGGTATGTACTCTCCAGAACTGTGAGAAAATACAGTTTTGTTGTTTTAAGCCACCCAGTTTGTGGTCATTTGTTATGGTAACCCTGGGAAACTAGTATACCTTCCTTTGCAATGACACATGAAAAATGCTTAGGATTGTTTTTGGAATGTCATAAACGCTCAGATGCTTTACGGTGTTATGTATCACTATCATTATCAACCATTACTTTCTACACTATTGTCTGACACTGAACACTGACTATATAAAACCTCATTCTTTTAGTGGAAATTGTTCACAGGTATAAATAGTCTGAGTCTTCAATTAGACCTTTTATTGTCTGTTCCCATTGCTTGACATATAGCATAGTGCTGGGCTTGAGGAGGGCAGCAGCCTTCAGAAAAGAAAAAAGTCCCCATGGATAGTGTTCTCAGAATAACTGAAATCTGCAAAATAGTTACAGCCATGGGGAATTTGGTAGACAGTTGTCAGGGTCAAAGAGCCCTCCTGATTGACAGAAAACTAGATAAGAACAAGGTTTGAGTTTCTCGAGATACCAACCAACAGAGGCAGCTCAGACCCTGGCAGAGAACAGCCACCCCATGATTTTTACCAGTGTTTTTTCGAGAATTATTAAAGAATAACTTCCATTTGTCCCTTTAAATAAGTCTTTTATCTATTTCGAAATCTGCTATAGTCAAAGTATAAAGAACCCCATCAGGATATCCATGTATGGTTATTATAAGCAAGAACACAGCCTGGAGTAACAAGAGGTTTTTCTGCAAAGTGGACATATTTCCTATTTTCAAACTCCCTTGTCGCACTCCTCACACTTTTCAAACTTCCTTATCTTCTCTTGCTAGGATACTCTGTGCCTCTAACTTGCTTACAGGCATTTCTCTCTCTAGAAGTGAAAACCAAATATATATATATATAGTTGAGGTGTTGGTGAACACAGCAGTCATTTTAAAACATACAGATAATGGAATTCCAGAGTTCCCAAAAAGAGAAAAAGAGACATGGAAAAGAACAAGAGAGGATTTGAATTATTGATATGTTTTGATAATAGGAGTTGAATGGTACATCAGGACTCTCCCAGCAGGAGGTTTACATTACTCCCTAAGGCCAGAGATTTAAAAATAACTAACATTTGTCTTCTGCTCAACCAACAACCTTCTCATTGTACATTGTTTAACTTGCTTAATCTCTTCGATGACCATTTAGGTGATCCTTTTGATTATTCCTATTTTACAGATAAGATAAATGAGGCACAGCAGTGATGTATGAAATTCCTCTAGATCTGCTTTGCCTCCTTCATGTCGAATCAGGGGGTTAACACTTGATAGGTGTACTCAGCTGCTTCACTTTTCTTTCTTCACTATCCTCATCTATAAAATGCCTGGCATCTCAGCAAACAGAATGAAGTGTCAGTTTCTACCCTGCATGCTCTTAATAGGGCCATATAATTGAGTAACTAAAACTGAATTGAATATGCAGATTAACTATCACACAAGTTAATATGGATTAATTCCTATAATTAAGAGGCAACAGCCTTGCCCCAACATTTTCAGGGTCTAGGTAAAAGTACAGTTTGAGAGTCACATACCATATGACTAGACTAAATATGCCTACAATTTATAAATCAAGCCAAAGTTAATTATGGCCCAGCCTCTGATCTCGACAGACATATTTCTGTAACCACCTGTAAGAGCAGATTCAGGGTTAGAATACTCAGACTTCTTTCAATCAGACCATGGGTACTCAGGGAGAGCTTATACCCATGTCTCCTGACTCTTCTGCCCTTGTGTCCTGGCTCCTGGTCTGGCTCACTTTTCTTTGCATCCCTTTCTCAGTCTATCCCTATCTCAATTTAGTAGAGGGGTATTGAATGCCTATGGTAGAAATCTTATTTTACAAACCGATCATTATTGATATTGCAAGTAGGATTGACAGATTTAGCAAATAAAAACAACAACAATAGGATTCCCTGTTAAATATGAATGTAAAGTACAAAACACATTTTTTAGTAAAAATATATCCTATGCAATATTTTGATTTGAATTTGAAATTTGAATTTAACTGGGTATCCTGTTTTTAACCTGTCAACCCTACCTACAACCATTCATTCACTGGTCAAATTTTGGGCCCACTGGTACATACTCTGATGGGTGTTTCCACTCCTCTTTTGGTACAGATTCAGATGAGAGGCCTACACAAGTCCTGGAATGGTTCTGGGGTTGTTTGGGAAGAAAGGTCTATGGTCTAGGGTATAGAATATTTGATAAAAGAGGTGTGGGGCATGTGTCCCTTGAGGAAGTTCACTCTTATGCCCTAAGTCTATAAGTAGAATAATAATAGACAGAGAGAATAGAATGCTTAACACTGACTGGTAAGATCTGGAAAGAAATCATGGAAGAAGCAGCATTTGAGTGAGTCTTAAATAATGGAGTTAATTTAGGCAGGCTGAGCTGAGAAAAGGTCACACTAGGGGGAAATATTTCACTTATATTTTGCTTCAGTTTTAAGCATATCAAGTCCTTTCTTTCATGCATTTTTAATTTCTTTGCCTTTAATGTGCACACACATTAGGGGTAGTTCACCTTCTTAATTGTCATGAAGGTGACTTGAATGTAATAAGAGTCCCACATTTTCTTCACATTTTCCCTTTGAATATTTGCCTCTCTGCTGCATGAGACATAGAGACTGAACAGAATGGAAGGTCCTAGAATTGCAGCTGTTTCATTGGGGCAGGGAGACTAATAATTAGTGTAGGGATACCAAATAGCCAGGATTTAAGAAGACAAGTCCCTAGGAAAAGAGTACAAGTAAAAAGTGAGCCAAAAGTCTGCCTCCAATTTTCTCTCAAAGCAATACTCCCTGGTGGCACATATTTGGGATGAAACACAGAGAATCCAAGTAGAGAACAACTGTGAAGAGGCTCAACATGTAAACAGATAATTTACCCATTTCATGGTGCTGGGGAAACAAAAATTGGAGTAGAGGGCCTGCCGAGGGAGAAAGCCCTGGTAAACACCCCAGGCATTCCATTAAAATCCCAGAAGAGTTATTCTCCAGGAGAAAAAGGCAAAACAGAAATAGACCAGCTTTTCCAAAATCAAAGTGATCTGCTCATTTACTATCTACTATTCAGAAGAAAATTAAGCCTTCCCTAGAGGAAGTTAACGATCCAGTGTCATTATATTTTTATACATAGTTTACAGCATTCAATAAAGAATTTAGCCATGCCAGAAAGCAGGAACAGATGATAAGGAAAACAAATAAAAAGAACATATAATAGAAATGGCTCACAGATAATCCAGATGTTTTAGATTATAAAATGAATATATCAAAGTTGGAGAAAATATTTTCAATATATTTACCCAAAAGGTATTCATCTCCAGATGATACAAATAATTTCTGCAAATCAATGTGGGGGAAACATCACCCAAGTAACAATTTAAATCAAAGGCTTGAACATGTATGTTACAAAAGAAGATATTCAAATGACCACCAAACAAATAAAATGGATACTCAACACAATCAACAGAAAAGTTCAAATTAAATAAGTGAGAAATATGCACACCAGAATGGATACATTAAAATGTAACTGAAAACATTATTTGTAACAAGTGTACCACTCTGGTGCAGAATTTTGATAGTGGGAGAGTCTGTTCACATATAGGAGCAGAAGGTAAGTGGATCATCTCTACTTTCCACTCAATTTTGTGAGGAATCTAAAACTCAAAATATGAATAACATTTTATAATATGTAAATAATATTTCAAAATATAATAAAATATGTTTATTTTAAAAAATTAAGTGACGCCGGGCTCGGTGGCTCAGCCTGTAATCCCGTGCCTTTGGGAGGCTGAGGTGAGTGGATTGCCTGAG
>NW_007260058.1:285477-326882 GCF_000164805.1 Carlito syrichta | reverse complement strand
AAGTACATTTTGGAGTGATTAGGCAAAATGAAATCTAGCCACAGAAAACTTTTTTCTGTGACCTTCTTCACCAAGCTAAATAGTCAAAGAAATCTGCTCATTTACAAGTTTCTCAGAGTCTGGATTCCCTTTGCTGATCTGGCACATTGATCGTTTTCTATATGGAGAGTGGTCACATTTTACAGTCATTTTGAATACAGATGTGTGCTATTTGGGAACCCTGTATGTGCAGATAAAATTGTGAACGTCTGTCTGGGGAATTTATGGCAGTAATGAGGTCTAATGTGGTTGTTAGAAAGAAAAAAATGTTATTTATCAAAATAATTTGATGGGATAGCTGGGCTCAGTGGCTCAGCCTGTAATCCCACGCCTTTGGGAGGCTGAGGTGAGTAGATTGCCTGAGCCCGCGGGTTCGAGACCTGCCTGGGCAGCGAGACCTCATCTCTACAATAAATCAAAAAATCAGCCGGGCATGGTAGTGGATGCCTGTAATTCCGGCTACTCGGAAGACTGAGGCGGAAGACTGAGGCGGAAGGATAGCCGGAGCCCAGCCGGTTGAGGCTGCGGTGGCCGGGAGCAGCCACTGCACTCCAGTCTGGGTGACAGAGTGAGACTCCAACTCAAAAAAAAAAAAAATTAAGTGACAATCTTATGGGCTTGCAAGTATACGGAGACATTGTGACTCTCATTTACTGCTGGTAGGGGTGTAAGTTTGTACTAATGCTTTGGAAAATGGTTTGGTAGCATTTACTAAATCTCAACATATGAATACTTTCTAATCCAGCAATTCAATCCTGGGAACATACTCACTGGAAAGAGGAACATATATTTGTCAAAAGACAAATACCAGAATATTCATAGCAGTTCTATTCATAATAGCCAAAGATTAGCAACAAACAACATTGCCATCAAGAGCAGAGTGAATAAATTGTGGCATGATCGTGCAGTGAAATTCTGTAGAGCAGTTCGGATCATTGGACAAAAACCTGACTGCATCTCATATATACGATGTTGAGTGAAGGCAGCCAGACACAAAATCATATATACAATGTGATTCAATGTATATAAAGTTAAGAAGTCATAACTAAACTCTTGTGCTATCAAAAGAATGGTCACCTTTGGAGAAAAAGTCAGGTAGCAGGTATGAAGGAGGCTGTCATGTTGCTGGTGATATCCTCATCTGTGAGCTGAGTACACGGGTTTGTTTACTTGTGGCAATTTATCAAGATGTACAAATTGAGATTTGTGCAGTTTTTGTATGTTATGCTTCTCTTTTTAAATAATTTACAAATAAAGGATAAAAGCATGTATCCAGTATTAATGGTCTTGCTAATGCCAGAATTAATTCAATTGTTTGTCATTTGGTACTCATCAATTGAGCTCAATTTTCAAAGTACTGGACTTAAAGTATCATTCCTTACTCTCTCTAGTCTGTAGCATCACTTTTTAAAATTTTATTTTATTTTATTTTTTTGAGTAAGAGTCTCCCTCTGTTGGTCAGACTGGAGAGAAGTGGCATGCTCAAGACATTTGCACTACTTGACCTACTGGGCTCAGGCAATCCTTCTGCCTCAGCCTTCCAAGTTGCTGGAACTACAGGTGTGTGCTACCATGCCTGGCTTATTATTTATTTATTTATTTGTTATTGTAGAGATGAGTTCTCACTGAGTTGCCCGGGCTGGTCTTGAACCCCTGAGCTCAGGCATTCCTCTTGCCTCGGCCTCCCAAAGTGCTAGGATTACAGGCTTGAGCCACTGTGCTCAGCCTACATCACATTTGATTCAGCACCTACATTGTGGCAATAATCCTGCTAAGGCTTAGAATATAAAAATAGCTAGGACATTTGCACTACTTGAATAGCATAAAACTAATTTGGGGAGGCACACATGAACAGATCATTTTAAATTAACAAGGTAAGATGGCCAGCTACAAGCCCAAACTTTGCCTGCATGCAACTTACTTATGTAGTAAATCCTTGCCTGTACCCCATCACTCTAAAATAAGAAACAAATATGATAAATAAACATCGTGCAGACATATAAACAAGATGCAAGGAAACACAAGAAACTGAGGAATTGTCTGCTTTGTCAAGTGTCTGGGAATGCATGTGTGTGAGCTTCAAAGGAGTTTTCTAGAACAGATGCTTCCTGGGCTTAACCAGGAAGTTATGTAAGTATACAAAGGAGAGAAGAGTGGGAATTGCTAAAGGAGGGAAAGCATGAGTGAAGACATGGGACAGTTAAATTGTGGCATAAGAGTTGATTTCACAAGCAGCTCAGTAATACTAGAACATAAATTTAAAGGCAGCAGGTGGTAAGTAAAATGGATGGGAATGATAGTTAGGGACCAGTCCACAGAGAACATTAGAGTCACCCTGTACCATTATTCAGGTTGTCCATTGTATAAAGGTGTCATATCTAAGAGGCTGCATTCAGACAGTGGACATACACTGTTTAATGTAGTAGAAAAATTGAAAACTAAATTTTACTGTGTAGAAAATTGAGAAAAAGGAGGAGAAAATAAAAGAAGACTCTCTTCTGAAGTTATTTTGCTGGTCATAGAGAATGACCAGAGTTCGTTGTATTGTGTCATTTCCACCCCTCCCCCATTTGTTTTTGTTTGGGGCTTAGGTTGAAAGGAACCAAAAAGCCATATATGAGGGGAAAATAGTTGATTTTGAAAGAAGAGGGGATAATTGGTAAAACATTTTCTGGAAATGTTGGAGGAAATGGGATGATAGTGACAAACAATAATGGCAAGCCTATGTCTATTATAATGATGTCATCTCTCATTTATGAAATCCTATCAATGGGCAGTTTTATAAGGAAGATGCTATCATTCTCAACTTGCAGATGAGAAAATAAAGCTTAGAATGGTTAACTAGGGTCACACAGTCATAAACTATTTATTTTAATTTACTCAGATTTAAACCCAGATCCCCCTGATGCTAAATCCCATGCTTTAATCACTAATATGCACTGTCTGACACAGACGGAGCATACAGGTAGATGGCTCAGATGGAAGATCACTTCATTCCCAAGAAAAGAAAGAAAGGAACAAGATTACTTACTCTAGCTTCCTTCTACTTTAGGAAGCAACCATATGTTCAAAAGAATCATATTAAATTCTCTGTGCTGCTGTATTTTTTAGCATTTGCAATGCCTTAGTTTCCCTATTCAATATTTGGTTCTTTCCTTTTAACTGGCAAACTGGTCCACATATCATTTTTAATTGGCATGCTCATATACTTTATATTCCAAGCCAGGACAAAATAGGGCATTGTTAATACAAATTAAACCAAAAAGACATAAAATAGGACTGTCTCAAACACACCTTGCTTTAATTGTAACACCACAGCTATTACACATACACAATGTGATAAGGATTTAATTGCTATGCTTGATGTTACTCAGTTCAGAGTTTCAAAGCACATTTTTGTCTAGGAGAAATTGACAAAATTTTCATAAAATCTATGACAATGGCATTCATCTTTTACATAGCTAATGTTTTTATGAACCCTAAAACACATTCTTAGAATCATGTTGGGTTGAGAACTAAAGCAAGGACACTATATATCTTGTACATATAACCCAAGTGCCTAAGACAGTGACAGGATTAGAGGAAAGGTTATTAATAATATGCTGAATAAATGAGCAAGATCATCACAGAGACAGAATACATTTAAAGGGGCCTAGAAAAAAGACTAGAATACAATGACTCCTCCTGTTATTTTTCTGTTGAAGAGGAACATATAACTTTTACATTAATTTTAGTTGTTAGTTTTCATACCTATAACACAATATTAGAAATAAAAATTAGGAGTCCAAAGTTAGAATTTTTATTTTCTTGATATGAAAACATATAGTTTCCATAAATCAAATATGTTAGCAAAGGATATAAGGAGTCGTTGAGTCACTAGTCTTGTGGGTCAGTCCTGGGTGTTCTGAGGATGTCAAATGTAATTGAAAATCACATAGAGGTTCTCTTGTGTAACAATTTTTTGATAGATATTGCTAAATAAGTCTAGAGGTAGGCAATTGAAAAGACATGGAAACTGCTACCAAAAAGATCATAACCTAGTGAGAAAGATGGGCACATAAACCAAACATTAAAGTGTAGGGTGAGAAATACTTTAGCGGAAGGAGTAATTAAATGCTCAGTAGCTCTGGAAAAGGTTAATATAAAAGATGAAGATCATGTGTGCATTAGAGCAAAAAGATGCTAACTATTCAAAAAGAAAAAAGAAATCTGGGGAAAGGTAGATTAATAAACTAGAACGCGAAAGTCCTTGAGACATGGAGTGGTGTGGTGCATTCAGTGAACCATAACCAGAAGAGTATGGCTGGCATATAATATGACAGAAGTGTGTGAGATACAAGCAATGTCCTGACTCCAGTACTGGCAAACACCTGCTATTTTATAATACTTCCTATTTTTCCTCTTTCTTCTTCCATTTAAGATACCCAGTCAGGGAGAATTACTTTCAATGAAGCACTTTTCAAATGAAATCAAATTAAGTATTTTGAATGAGGAAAGTAACCTCTTGGGTGTAGGATTTTTTCTTCTTCTTATTCCATTGTTTTAAACACATAAGTCACCGCAGCCTGTTGTTTAATGCTTAAATTTTATTTTTAAATGGGTGTTTATGTCAAATGTTTTTAGAGAACATTGGTACAAGTGAAACTGTTTCAACATATGTAGAATGACCTTCATTGTGGGTATACAGCTAAAGAAAATATTTGTTCTGCTTTTGCATGCTCATTTATTTTTCACAATTAATACAAATGAGCCCTATGTTACAAATGATATATTGTTTCTAAAAGCTCCACTGATATTTAATTATATCTTTCAAATTCAATGTTTATTATAAACTGTATCAAAAAAAAGTCTCATATTTCATGTTCTCAAATCTTAACTTTCTGTTTTTAAAATTTACCACTAAAATTATTCTTTATTTTCACTGCAGGTACTTTAATTGACTTTAATTTGTGCTTCTGTTTTTTGGGAGATGGCAAATGTTGCTCTTTTATTCCAGTTTTCTTTTTAATGTAATTAATTTATGCTTACTTAATAGTTTTGAAAGATAAATTACACAAGTCTTAGGAAAGTTGGGAGTCCAAAATTAAAAGCCAATAATCTATGTAATTGGATGCTTATTGTGTTTGTATGGAATCATGATCAAGAACAGAATTAATGAGTTTCTTAATTCAAATATATAATGTCCTTTGATAATTAGATTGTATGTAGTAAGTATAACAGGATGATTGGTAAGTCAACATTTCTTAAGGACTGATTAGGCTATCAACTGAATAGATGAATAGTGAATATCCAATTATGTGAGTCCCTAAAATTAGTCAAAACTTTTCATCAGTGAGCTGTGGGAGAAAAAAAGAGAGAAAGTCAGCATCATTTCATTGAAGATCATAAAAGATTACTCGAGAAATTTGACAACCCAGCTGTGTATGTGTTTTTAATCTCTATATTGGTTTTGAAAACTAAATTTTAGAACTTCAGTAGCACTTTAAGTTTGACTAAAAAATGAGAGCCAAATAATAAAAAAAAAAAAAAATCAGCAGTAAGAAATAGTAAACCATAGTGGTGTGTGTGAGTGTGTGTATGGGGGGGGGGGGGGGGGGGGCGGATAATGAAAGACAAAGTCTGCAATAGCAATCTGTCTAGAAGCTCACAGTTTTCAGCTTGGCCAAACAACTTGAGCCATTTTTGTTAAAAGTAATGCCCCCAAGAAAAGCATTAAGTGGTTTTTTGAAGGTTTTGATGATTCAAAAGCTAGAATCTTTGTTGATTTCCATTTAATTATTAGAATATTAAGCTTATTTTATTTCATATTGTTCACAAAAGGAGTTTTAGTATTTATAATTGACCTGTAAACTATTTTACACATTCTCTTTCCTTTCTAACGCAATCATCTTTAATGCCACAGTACTTTATTTCTTGCATCTATTCGAAACCATGTCACTTCAAAAGGTTTTTCTCCATACCAACTTTGGAAATAGTTATATGCAGTACATTTTTCCTCTAGGCATTTATCTTTGTATTTCTAATAATTATTATTGTTAATCTGTCTTTTCAAATAGTATAATCCTTTGTCAAATGCTACCAGTAGTAGAGATGACATAGGAAGTTTCCAGAAAATCACCCACTAGAGGACTGATGAGAAACTCCAACTTCTTTTGAGCTCTTCTTCAGTTTTCTTTGTGCAAAATAAAAATGTAACATTCATTCTCTTTGGTGACCTATACTTTGGAGTCATAAATGAAACAGAGAAATTGTGGTTTCATTAAAATGTTCAGAATTATAATCCGTGAAAGGCTGCCATCAGGAGTTTAGTTTTCTCCCCACCTATGGAGTTAAAAAGGTGAATTAAATCCTGTTTTTGATCTTGATGAGCTCAGTCAGAGCTTTGTGGGAGGCAGACAGATAAAAAAAATAATTACAAGAGTTCAGTCAGACTACTATAATCTGGTGGGTGGCCAGAGTAGTGACAGCTAACTTTTTCTCAGAGAGTTAGGAAAGGCTTCACAAGAAAAGGTGTTAGCACTAGAGGGGAAAAAATGAGCAGAAGCTTTACAGTAAGTGTCAAGAATCGGAGAACGCATTCTACATCTATTAATTAGACTGCACAACAAATCCATAGAGTTGTCAAAACTCTTAAGTCTGTTCAGAGACTAGTGAGAAGTTCATTGCACAGCTATTGTTTCCCAATATCACGGTGGAAAAAAGGGCCTAAAGAATTTTCCTGTGACTTAGAAGGGTAAACGTAGTGCTCAAAAAGGTGAGTAAATTATAGGATAGAAGACTTGGGTCTTTATTACTTGGGAAATTCAGAATGGCCTAGCAAAAAGATGGCATTAAAATATTTGTTTGCAAATACAATTTTATAATTTTCATGCATGCAACACATTTATAATTGTATACTAATAAGTAAAGTGAAGTAAGTTAATGAGAAACTAGCAACCTGAAATAAACCTTGTTTACATACTAATGGTTTCAAAATATAAAAGCACTTAACATTTAAGAACTATTTGCTAGGCAAAATAAATAAATAAATAAGGGCAAGTAAAAGGATTTTGTCTTTAATTAATTTTAAAATCATTTCAATAATTTTGAACATACCAATACTGTTAAAGTCATTGTTTCTCCAAACATTAGATCCTAAAAACTTCAGAACTGCTTATACTCATTGATATGTCTATCCCTATATATGCTTGGGTTAGTTCAAGTTCAAATTAGTGGAATGCAAAAGATTTTATAGTATTTTATTTTTATGTTATTCTCCAATGTAAAGAATACAGAGACAAATGTACTCTGAAAAACCTTGTGATTTCAATATTAAACTGAAGGCAAAAGTTGGAACAGAAGATTATGATGACAGGAGATGTGTAGCTATTGCTCTCTCTTCCCTATAATTCATAGATAATCCATCATGTTCTCTTTCAAGTTTGCCCCCCTTGAAAAAAGAAGTTGTAGAATAAGATTTTGTATACTGTTTCATCCTTTTATGACTCACCTTTTTCCAAGCTGCTTGTATCCTCTTGTAGTCTCCCACCTCAAATGGAGGTACTTACATTTTCTCAATGGCTACTCTTAAACCGAAGAGCGAGGGGAATCAGCCACAAAGTTCGAGGCAGCAGCAGACAGATAGACAGAGAATGCAGTGAGGACTGCTCACCTCCTTTCAATCAAACATATGAAAAACGATCACACAAGTATTTACAGTTTGAATTCGTTGTAAAGTACAGTGACTTGGAATATTCAGGTTCCAAAAACTTTATTGTTTTCAGAGTTCAGTTATATATGATAAATGAGTGAAGCTGAACAATAATAAGACAGTGTCAACCAGATGGACATATGTCTGATTAAAGACATTAACATTCTACATGTTTTTTAAATAGTCATTCAGTTTGTGTCTCTCACTCAAGGGAATCAGAATTCCTCTCTATGATTCCTTTCTTGTGAGAAGTCCTTTCTAGGGAAGCACACACATCATGGGCTTCATGACGACTAAGCTTCGGAGAATACATCTTTTTCCTAATCTCCCATCTGTCTTCCTGTATACTCCCAGGAAACCTTGATAAAGTTGTCACCACCTTATTTTTGTGTTAATTTATTCACTGATATATTTATCTACATATTTATTTATTTACTTATTAGCATGTGTTTTAGACCCACATTAATTGTGGAATTGGAATCAAGCCTGAGGCTCTGGATAGAGATCGCAAATGCGATAGTGATTAAAACTTGGAGTATGTGTGTTTATGAAGCTTTATAGGGCATAGATTACTTTCACACTTGGTCACATTTGATTTTTACAGCAACCTAAGTTGGTCAGGTGGGTACTATCATTTCTATATTTTGCAAGAGCAAAGTCGATTCAGTTATAATCCTAAAATTTCCTAAATAGTATAGAGCGAAGAACCTGCTAATCTAATCTAAATTCTTATCCAAGTTCCAGTATTTTTCCCTGTTATACCAAGCGCTCTACTTTTCTTCTCTCGTTGCCTCTTCTTTATTTTTTTCTTTGTTACATTTTATTTTCTTCTCTTCCTTTCCCCGTCCCACTTTATCTCCTTCCCGTTTTCCCACATAGCTCTGTCATATTTACACCTGTTGCCTATAAAAGTGAAAATACCAACTTTATACAATGTAGCATGCCCTCAGTGGTTGGTCACAGAAGTTGTAGATCAAAAGAAATGAAGTCCTCAGCAGAATATAATACCAATTCTGGACTTTGAATTGGGATTTGGGAAGGTAGATAGATTGCTGGGAGCAGAATACAAATTATTTAAAAAACTTAATTAACTTACTGTTCGAAATATTGTGTTAATCCCGGTACCAGAATTTTTCTGGAGCTAGAAAATCCCTGTGAAAGCCTCATCGCATACCTCTATATTGTCCTGTGAGGGAAAGCCATGCTTCAGATTGTTCTTACAAACGTTAGACTAGGGCCAAAATGGTGATCATCCATGTGCAGAGAAAGCATGACTGAGTCTTAATTTTCTGCACTAATTCTTCTGTTAATACAGAATTGAATACTATCTTTTGGTCCATTGCAAATTAATCAAAATTATTTTCACTTTACACAGGGAAATACACAGCAAGGGGCATCTCCTCAATAAAAAGAGGTGTGAGGTAAAGTGTGAGACAACTTAGCAAGATGTACAAACAAACTAATTATCCTGCCTCATATAATTTTCCTCAACCTCTTATCCAGCTGGGGGTCCAAGTTCTCAGGTGGAGACTAATCTAATTTCACTCTCATGGGAAGACACTGCAATCAATCTCCCTGCTTCTGGTTAACTGTTCACCACACCTTCATTTTACTCAAGTGAAATATTCTAGAAAATCATCAATCTTTTCCATTCTGAGAAGGTGAACCACTACAGTTTATTTTAGTTGGGCTAGATGTTGCTAATTTTGGTGGAATTTTCACCACTAAAATGTGAATTATAAGTGCCTTACTGATTGTTGCTATAGTAGAATAGGTGATTGCTGCTGGTTTTACAGACAAAATTTAAATGTGATAGCCAAAGGTATCTACTAAGCATCAGCATCTTAATGATGAGAATGTGAATCAACTGTATAATGTTCAAGGGAAGAGAACACAGAGGAGCTGTATCATGTGGATTTCATCAGTCTCTTACTTTTTTTGCTATAACCAGTCACTTTCTGGACTAACAACTTATTTTTGCCTTGTGTTTTCCTTGCTTGTATAAATAAAAAGACATATCTAACACACACTTTATCAATTTCAGGCTTTCATAAACAATTCTGAAAATCCTTGTCAATGAGGTTATATATAACTGAACTTTGTATATTCTAAAAATCATATTTTTTAGTTCTGTGATAATTCCTTTTTCTCTTACTGCCATCCATTAAAATTCTTCCTCTTCCTGTTTTTCCTCTTTCTTATGAGAAGTTCAATTCTGGAACTATGATTTCCTGTTCACTGTGCTGTTTGAAACACCAAGAGAACTAGTTTCTCCTGTGTGAGTATATGCAGTCACATGGTCAGTGAATTGAAAATTGGAATGCTAGATGTGGTTGGCAAATCAGACACTGTTCATTCAGAGGAATCTTCCTCCTTCTAAAGGGCAAGTCCATGCAATGACGACCTTTTTGGAGCTAGAGAGATATTACTTTGTGCAACACAGATCACATTTATCCTTAGCTTAAAGACAGGATCATGCTTAGAGTTAGCTCCCTGAGAGTGAGTGATAGCTAATGTCAGAAGTTCAGGAAGATACAGTAAGATAACTTAAAGGAAAAAATTAAATTTTAGTTCAACTTTTACAAAGCAAAAAGTGGCATCTGAAGTGTAGGATATGACTATACAAGAGAGATAGGTTTAGTTAAGTTTTATGTTGTCTAACATTTTGTTTTAATAAAAATGTAAGACTCTATAAAATACATTTAGTTGATCAATATTTTTTTATTATTTTCTATACCCCTATACTGTACCAGCTACTTTAAGGATGCAAAAGAAAAGAAGATGTATAACCTGACCTCATGGGGAAGAAGAATAATTAATACACTTATAAAATATCAAACAATAGACAGGAGTAAATCATTGAAGTCTGGAATAGTATGGAAGATATTATTCATCAATTAATTCAATGCATATTATTAACACATTGATTATTCCAGTCAATGTGGTTTAATTGAATTTTGAACAATATAGTTTTATTTAGCCCTCATTTACATTGTATTTTGATTTAAATTTTCATATGGAAGATTATCTTCATCTGGGTTTATGTGGGTAAGACCTGGATCAGGAAGAATGGAGAAAAAATGCTGCACTAACAATTATGGAGAACTTAAAATGTGTTCAGAATACTAACAATCTCTTTCCATAAATAACATCATTTAATAATAATGATAATCATTCAAGATATTTTTTTAATTAATGAGGAAAATAAACAACACCAAAAGTATATAGATTGCATTGAGTTTTGGACTTCATATTTGTAAGTCTAAACTCTTGATCTTTCTGTAAAACCATAACAGAACTGTCCACATGGGAAAGCAACATAGCAAAGATACATGAACTCAATGGTAAGTGGTGTGGGCTAATGGGGGTTCATGGAGAAAGAAAACCAGACTGTTCAGGTTATAGAAAGATAAGTGATGTTTAGACTTTGTTCTTGATAGGCTTGATTTCAAATAAAATGATAGACTCAGTCTACCTTAAGATAAAGATAATATGACACAAAGATATATGTTGTCTAGAGACAGAGTCAGCCAGGAAAAAATGATAGGCACCTCACTAACTATATTGTCTAGATTTTTGTTTAAGGACCTTCTCTTTTTCTTTTTCTGATGAAATCATTTTGACTATTCAAACTACTGAGTATTCATAAATCTAGTTTGAAGACTTACTGTGGCTATCTCACACCTTCATATAGCATGAACTTTCAGTTCAACCCATTGCTAAGTGCCTTAGGACCTTAGTATTTCTGATGCAGATTTCTAAGTCGGTGAACTTAATTGACTTTCTCATTTTATACAGAATATATCACATGCATATCTGTCAAATTATAATCAGTAGATAAAACTCATATAGTATTTAGAGATGAGAGGTTTAATATAAAGCATTATAAACTATGACGTGACATCAGTGAAAATAGTGAAGAAAGGACAGCTGAAAATTTGACTTTTTTACATAAGAGAAACAAACAAAAAATCCTGCAAAATTGTCGGAAATTCTTTTTAGAATGCTGGAAATTAATTGTAGGCTTGCACCAACTAGAAAATATTCATTTTTTAAAAGTTCTGGCATATTCTTGGGAATTTAGGAAGTCAAATGAATGTGTAGGCTGGAGGATAAGTGCATGACATGCCCAGAAGCCCCTAAACTCACTCTGGCTTCAGGATGACCTGCTGCTCTGCTCAAGTAGAAATTGAAAGTTATGACAGGGTTGTAAACTGCCAGACTGAGTGTTCAAGGCATACTGTATGTTGTTTTCAATCATTTAAGGAAATATTTGTCCACTTATTATTTAACTGACCCCAAGTAACCAAGGAGAGACTTCAGTGACCACACATGCCAAAGTATAGAATTTATAGAATGAATTCAGAGTAGAACAAATAAAACAAACAACTACAACAATATGCTCTTAAGAGGGACAAACTTCATTTCCAGAATTGCCACATTTAAAATTATTTGAAATTCTTTCTGTGTAAAAGAATTATAAATCTAATTTCAACAAAAAAATGCAAGATATGCAAAGAAATAAGCAAAATGCATTCCAAAGTTGTTTTAAAAAAATTAAGGGAAACTGTTCCTGAGAAAGCTGTGATATTAGACTTATATATTTTAAGCCAGCTTTTAAAAATATATTTAGAAGCTAAATGAAACCATGTTCTAAAAATTCAAAGCAAAATAAGAGAATAATGTCTCACCAAATAAATAGTTTCAATACAGAGGCAGTATTTTAAAAGTTCCATACCCCACTTTCAGTAATGAGTAGAGCAATTAACTACTTAGAAGATGTTCAGGAAATAGGAAGTTTTGAAAAATACTACTAGATCTAAAATATAATTATAGAAACAATCTTCTAAAAATGGAAGAATATAGAATTCTTTTGAGTTGTACATGGAACATTCTTCAGGATAGGCCTTAAAATGAGACTCAATAAATTTATAATCATTGAAATCATACAAAGTAGTTCTTTGACCCTAAGTCAATGGAAATAAATTAAAAATCAATAAAAGGGAAAAAATTTAGGTACTTGCAAATATGTGAAAATGTAAACAGCTCACTTCTAAATAACCAGAATCAAATAATAAAATACAGTGAGAAGTAGAAAATACTTTGAGAACACTGGAAATGAAAACACAACAACAACAAAAATTATGGGACACAGCCAAAACAGTATTCAAGGAAAATTTATAGCTATAAACACCTACTCAAAAAAGAATATTTCAAATTAATAAACTAACTTCCACTTTAAGGAACTTGAAATATAGAAGCAAATAAATTCTAAGCAAGCACAGATAAAAAATTGCAAATATTAGAACAGAAATAAATTGACAAGAAACACATAAACAATAGAGAAAGGAGCTAGGCTCGGTGGCTCAGCCTGTAATCCTGCGCTTTGGGAGACTGAGGTGAGTGGACTGCCTGAGACCGCGGATTCGAGACCTGCCTGGGCAACTTGGCGAGACCTTATCTCTACAATAAATTTAAAAAATTAGCCAGGTTTGGTAGCGCGCACCTGTAGTTCCAGCTACTTGGAAGACTGAGGCTGAAGGATCACTAGAGCCCAGCAGGTCAAGGCTGCAGTGGCTGGGAGTGGCCACTGCACTCCAGTCTGGGTGACAGAGTGAGACCCCAACTCAAAAAAAAAAAAAAAGAAAATAGAGAAAGTTCAATAACATAATACATCAATGAGAAATCAAAGAAAAGGACTTCCAGCAAGATGGCGATGGGGCAACCTGGTCTATGAAACCCTCTCCAAAGGAGAATGCAGAGGGTCTCTGGCTCTCTTCCCGGGGGGCTGTGGACCCCAATGTTGGCAGCCTGCTCTTCACACGGAGCTCAGCCGTCGCCAGTGCTGAGGCATCGCAGCAGTATGGACAACCACTGCAGCTGTAGACACAGCAGCTGCCGGTGCTGCCGCGGCCTCCATGGCAGCCATAGCGCATTGCACCACCCATGCCTGAGGAGATCCATGACTTCAGTTCTTGAAGACCCTGCAAGCAAGGTCTGCTGGGATCGCTGCCACCTCTGCTGCTACCTTGACGTCCTGCCAGCTGGGTCTCCTCCTGTGTGCCCTGAGGCAGGCTTCCATTGCCTGGCTCCTGTCCGGCTCTACCCCCTCTGGGGCAAGTAGCTGAGATAGTACCACCTGCTGGCAATTCAAGGTAACAACACTGAAATGGGAGAAACAAGCTTGAAAAAGAGACACCGGCCAGATTTGAGTGGTGAATGGACAGTGATCTGAACTGTCCTTCACAGCAGACCAGGGGCAACTGACGCTAACTGTGAACTAATTTATCAGCTTAAAAAGAAAGCTAGAAATCAGAGCTGAAAGGACATTGGACTTAAGTGAAAAGTCTCAGAGAGTGCTCGATTGGTTCTGTTAGTTTAATGACTTGATTCTATTCCTATTGTTTTGTTCCCTTTTTTTCTCCTCCTTTTCTTCTCTTTTCTCCTCTCTGTAAACCATATCTTTGTATACAGGAACAGCAAACCAATAAGGTTGTTGGTTAGCTTGTATGTTAGCATCATTGTATGTTTTATTTTTTTTGTATGAGACCTGGTTAGTCCGTAGCCATGGTCTATTGTTCTTATCTGTTTCAGTTTAGGTCTCTCTCTCTCCATTTGTTGATACACTTGTCTGTTTGCCCCCTTACTACTCTCTCTGTCCACCCCCTACTCCCCCCACTGTCTACTCCATTTTCTTCCCTCTGCTAACCACATATTATTTCAGGGAGTAAACCTACAACCCCACTGCACGGACAGATTCCAAGGCAGTGGGAAGTGGATTTCAGATTATCCATATACCTCTCGGTGAATACCAGGACCTGCAGATAGATTTTGAATCACAGCTTCCCCCTTAAGTAAATCTCAAAACTGCAAAAAGGGCCACCCCCAACCTACAGTGCAATTCCAGAACTGAACAAAGTAAGAGGACATACATAAAGAATAGGAGATTGAACAAACAGAAGTAAAACCAATCCCTTTACCCCTGAATAACAGAATTAAAGAAGATGGTGACGTGGAGGGAAGGAAAAAGTAGGGAGGGGGAAAAACCGCACAAATGAAGAAAAACCAAAAGAAGAATATAGGTCTCACACAGACCCCTGAGAGATCAGACACTGAGAAAACAGATTCTAGAACACAAACAATGAAGAGCCCCCAGAATGACTGGTCACATGCAACAAACCCAGACATCAAGACATTAATAGAGAGAATTAAAAAAATTGAAGAGAGACAAGAGGAAAATAGGAAGGAGCTTATGTCAGAAATAACAGTAGTAAAGAATACTGTGATGGAAATAAAAAACTAATAAGCACGGAAAGCAGAATTAGCTAAGCAGAAGAAAGAATCTCAGAACTCGAAGACCAAAACACAGAAATAAACCAAACTGTCAAAAGCATAGAAAAGAAGCTCAAAAAGACAGAACAAAACCTTCAAGAGATGAATGATCACTTCAAGAGACCAAACCTAAGTGTAATTGGCCTTCCTGAGGCAGAGAGAGAAACAGAGGCCACACTGGAACAAACATTTCATGAAATCATTCAAGAAAACTTCCCTCATCTCAAGAAAACTTCTTGTGATGAAAAAATTCAAACACAAGAGATTCAGAAAACCCCCGCAAGACAACAAATGAGAAGACCAACTCCCAGACATATAATAATTCGCCTAAACAAAGTAGGTATAAAAGAAAGAATCCTAAAGACTGCAAGAGAAAAAGGTCAGACTACGTACCAGGGAAGACCAATTAGAATAGCAGCAGATTTATCTACAGAAACCCTCCAGGATAGGCGAGCTTGGAGCCCTATCTTCAAAGTTCTCAAAGATAAACAATTTCAACTGAGAATAACCTACCCAGCCAAGCTAAGCTTCATCAGTGAGGGAGAATTGAAATCTTTCCCAGACATCCAATCCCTAAGAACCTACGCTGCCACAAGACCACTTCAACAAGAAACACTTAAGAAAGTACTGAACACAGAAGAAAAGGAAAAAAAACAACAACGCTCTTCACAAGAGTAAAGGCAAAAGATTAAAAACACAAATAATCCAACTCTAAAACCAAAAGAAAGACAACAAACAGGAAGAACAACAACTCTATAAGAACATTATGATAGGGATCAACTCTCACATTTCAATAATTAGTTTGAATGTGAACGGACTAAATGCACCACCGAAAAGACATAGAATGGCAAAATGGATAAAATATCACCAGGTAACAATCTATTGCCTTCAAGAGACTCACCTCACTAGAAAGGACACTCACAGACTCAAAGTAAGAAGATGGGAAACAAATTTTCAGGCAAAAGGACCACAAAAGAAAGGAGTTGTGATCTGAATCTCAGACAAAATACCCTTTAAGCTATCAAAAATTAAAAAAGATACAGAAGACCACTACATAATGATAAAATGTTCAATCCATCAACAAGAAATATCCATCCTGAACATATATGCACCAGACATAGGAGCACCAACTTTCATAAAGCAGCTCCTATGTAAACTAAAAAAAGATATCGACTCCAATACCATCATAACTGGAGAGTTTAATACCCCACTCACAACCCTAGACAGATCATCAGGACAAAAAATCAGCAATGAGATCCAAAACCTCAATGTGACCCTTGATCAAATGATCTTAATTGATACCTACAGAACCCTCCATCCAAAGACCACAGAATACACATTTTACTCATCACCGATGGAACGTACTCTAAGATCAACCACATACTTGGCCATAAATCAAGCATAAGCAAATTTAAAAGGACTGAAATTTTACAATGCACCTACTTGGACCACAGTGGAAAAAAATAATTATTAACACCAACAAGATCCCCCCCAAAACCCACAAAGACATGGACACTAAACAGCATGATGCTAAACAACTGTTGGGTAAATGATGAAATCAAAACACAGATTAAAAGATACCTGGACACAAATGAAAATGAAGAAACATCTTACCAAAATCTCTGGGACACCATGAAATCTGTAGTAAGAGGGGAATTTATATCCCTACAAAAGCACATGAAGAAAATGGAAGGATCACAAATTAACAGCCTAACAAGCCACCTAAAAAAGCTGGAAAAGCAAGACCACAGAAACCCTAATTTCAGCAGAAGAATCCAGATTACCAAAATAAAAGCCCAAATCCAGGACATAGAAGACAAAAAGATAATACAAAAAATCAATGAAACAAAAAGCTGGTTCTTTGAAAGGGTAAACAAGATCAATGGTCCTCTAGCTAGACTGACTAAGAAAAAGAGAGAAAAAACCCAAATAAACACAATCAGAAACACAAAAGATGAAGTCACATCTGATCCTGAAGAAATACAAAAAATCATTAAAGACTACTATGTACACTTATATGGAAAAAAACTTGAAAACCTTTAGGAAATGGAGGACTTTCTGTCATCACACAACCTGCCTAGGTTGAAACAAGAAGAAATTGAGACCCTAAATAAACCAATAACAATCAAGGAAATTGACTACAAAATAAGAAAACTACCTACAAAAAAAGCACTGGACCAGATGTCTTCCCAGCAGAATTCAACAAGACATTAAAGGAGGAGCTGATTCCAATCCTACTGAAGCTATTCCAGGTGATTGAGAAAGATGGAACACTCCCCAAATCATTTTACAAAGCTAACATCACATTGATACCCAAGCCAGGTAAAGATCCCACAAAGAAAGAGAACTACAGGCCAATATCTTTGATGAACATAGATGCTAAAATTCTCAATAAGATCCTAGTGAACGGGATTCAACAACACATCTCAGAAATCATCCATCATGACCAAGTAGGCTTCATCCCGGGGATGCAAGGCTGGTTCAACATTCGTAAAACCATAAATGTAATTAAATACATCAACAGATGTCAAAACTAAAACCACATGATTATATCATTAGACACAGAAAAAGCTTTTCAAAAAAACTGGCACCCCTTCTTGATAAAAACCCTCGAACAGCTAGGCATATGAGGAACATACCTCAAAATAGTAAAAGCCATCTACGAGAATCCCACAGCCAGTATACTCCTAAACAGACAAAAACTGGAACCATTTCCCCTGAAAACTGGAACAAGACAAGGATGCCCACTCTCACCCCTCCTGTTCAATGTAGTATTGGTAGTCCTGGCTAGAGCAATCAGAGAAGAGAAGGCAATCAGCGGTATTTAAATAGGAAAAGAGGAAGTCAAGTTATCTCTCTTTGCAGATGACATGATTATGTACCTTGAAAACTAAAGAGAATCTGTCAAAAACCTCCTTACACTGATAAAGGACTTTGGCAAAGTCTCAGGATATAAAATAAATGTGCAAAAGACAATTGCATTTCTTTACACCAATAATAAACAGACAGACACCCAAATAAAAAGCACTATTCCATTCACAATAGCCACACACAAAAAAAATGAAATACCTTGGCATCTTCCTAACCAGAGACGTGAAAGACCTTTACAATGAAAACTGCAAGACACTGCTCAAAGAAATCAAAGATGACACAAACAAGTGGAAAAATATCCCATGCTCATGGATTGGAAGAAACAAAATTGTGAAGATGTCCATCTTATCTAAGGCAATCTACAGATTTAATGCAATACCTATCAAGTTACCAGCAACATTCTTCTCAGACCTAGAAAAAACAACACAGGAATTAATATGGAAACACAAATGACCAAGAATAGTCAGAACAATCCTCAGCAAAAAAAAAAAAAAAAAAAACAAAGCAGGTGGTATCATATTACCAGACTTCAAACTTTACTATAAAGCTACAATCAAAACAGCTTGGTATTGGTACAGGAACAGGCATATAGATCAATGGAATAGAATTGAAATTCCAGAAGCAAAACTTCAATTTCTCAACCAACTCATCTTCAACCAAGCTTCCACCACCTACCACTAGGGAGAGGAGAATCTATTCAGTAAATGGTGCCGGGAAAACTGGCTGACCACATGCAGAAGATTGAAACAGGACCCCTATCTATCCCCATACACAAAAATTAACTCCAAATGGATCAGAGACCTAAATGTAAAACCTCAAACCATAAGAACCTTAGAAAACAAAGGACATACCCTCATGGAAATCAGAACTGGCATCCAATTCCTGAACAAAACCCGAAACCCACAGGCCATAAGAGATAAGATAGACAAGTGGGACCTCATTAAACTGACAAGCTTCTGCAAAGCCAATGAAACCATCAAGAGAGTAGGGAGACAGCCTACAGCCTGGGAAAAATATTTGCCAACTCCAGGTCCAAGAAAGGCTTAACATCTTGGATCTACAAGGAACTTAAACGTGTTGAAAAGAAAAAAACAAACAACCCCATTATAAAATGGACAAAAGATGTGAAAGACACTTCACAAAGAAAAACATCCAAGCAGCCAACAGACACATGAAGAAATGTTCAACCTCACTAATCATCAGGGAGATGCAAATCAAAACCACACTGAGATACCACCTAACTCCTGTCAGAATGGCAATTATCAATAACTCAAAAAATAACATTTGCTGGAGAGGGTGTGGTGAAAAGGGAATGCTTCTACACTGTTGGTGGGAGTGCAAACTAGTACAATCTCTGTGGAAAACAGTATGGCAATTCCTAAAAGCTCTAAATATCAACCTCCCATATGACCCCGCAATCCCCCTACTGGGAATATACCCTGAAGAACTCAAATCACTCTATAAAAAAGATACCTGCACACGTATGTTTATTGCAGCAGTGTCCACAATAGCAAGAACATGGAAGCAACCATCCTGTCCATCAAAAGAGGACTGGATTAAAAAATGTGGTACATATACACAATGGAACACTACGGAGCCATAAAAAAGAACAAAATCATGAATTTTGCAGCAACCTGGATGGAACTAGAGTCTATAAAACTGAGTGACCTCTCACAGAAACAAAGATCTGAGTATCACATGTTCTCACTTGTATAGTGGACCTTGAACATCCAATGTAATACTGTAAGAAAATAACTGACAGTGGTGGGAAACTATGGGGGGGAGGGGAAGGGAGATGGGATTAATGGTAGTAAATATCTGTCTGGGGATGGGGAGACACCTCTTATCAACAAGGGTGCCTGAACGAAGCATATTTGTATACCTAACACTTAAGTGTACCCCACAATATCATAATTAAAAAATTGATAAAAAAAGAAAAAAGAAAAATCAAAGAATAACAAAATTGAGAAACTTTTAGCAAGACTTACTAAGTTTCTCAATAACAAAATTGAGAAACTTTTATCAAGAAAAATTAAATAACTAACATTACTAAATTTAGAATAAAGGAAGGACATTATAATTAACTCTAGAGAAATGCAAAAAGTTTCTAATGGGATACTATAAACCATTGTATGCAACAAAGTCAATAACAGATGAAATGGACAAATTCTTAGAAAAACATAAGCTATCAAATCTGACTCAAGAAGAAATAGAAAACCTCAACAGACATATAACAAGTAAAGAGACTAAATTTGTCACTTGAAAGAACTGCACAATAAAAACCCAGGATCAAATGGTTTCAATGGTGAATCCTACCAAACATTTAAAGATCAATAGAAAAGAAAACCACAGATACACACACCTTAGGAATATAGATAAAATTTTCATAACAAAAGACTAGCAAACTGAATTGGGTAACATATGACAGAATTATACACTAGGATCAAGTGGGATTTTTCCCAGGAAAGTAAGATTTGTCTAACATACAAAAATTAATTCATTTGACATACCATATTAAGAAAAATTAAGGAGAAAAAAGGAGACATGATCTTCTCAAAAATTACAAAAAGCTATTTTTTTCACCTATAGCCCTGAGTTTAAAACACACAACACACTAGAGATTATAGAAACTTCCTCATTCATGTCAAGAATGTGGAGAATTTAGAATATTCATGCATTGCTGCTTGCATGAATGTGAAATGGTGCAGTCTCAGTGGAAATCAATCTGGTCTTTTTTTTTTTTCTTTTTTTTAAGTTAAATATAGAGTCATCATATGATCCAGGAATTGCACTTCTAAGTATATACTCAAGGGAAGTGAAAACTCATATTCACATAAAAACCTGTACCTAAATGTTTATAGTACCAGTATCTAAAACAGCTGAAAAATAGAGACTTCCCAAATGTCCATGAAATGAATGGATACACAAAATGTGGTACATTTATATGATGAAATATTATTCAACTACATAGTAAAATAAAACACTGACACATACTACAATATGAATAAAATTGAAAACATTATCCAATGTGAAAAGGGCCAGTCACAAAAAAAATCCCTCATTTTGTATGATTTCATTTATATGAAACATTCAGAATAGGCACAGAGTCAGAAATCCACAGACAGAAAGAAGATTTGTGGTTGCAAGGTGCTGGTGGAAGAAATAGTGACGTGTGGCTTCTTCATGGGTATTGGGTTTTTTTAGGATATGCTGAGAGTGTTTTGGAATTAGATGGTGGTGAATGCTGTAAAATATTGTGACTATACAAACAAACTATTGATCTATACTATTTTAAATGGCATTGGCAAATTTTATGAAAGTGAATTATGTCTGAGTAAAATTAAATTTTAAAATAATTGTTAATTATTACAGTTGTTTGGATTGTGAAAGTGTGGGTAGTAAGAAAAATAGAATTTTAAAAAGCAAAGAAATGACAGGTAGAGACTACTCTATATTCTTTAGTAGCCAAGGAAGGAACAGAATGTCATAATGCTTTCCCATACACAACTCAGTCCAGACCTATCTGGAGAGGGAACAACAATGAATAAGGGATGGTAGAGAAGTTACTGAGATTAGCAGCAGCACAAGTAGAAAATCTACTCTCTGGGACACCAAGGAAACTTGCCTACAGGGAGTTTCTGTGCTTGATTACTTGCTCCAAAGCCTCCCAGTGGTCTATAAGAGAAGCCTCATCTCCAAGTGTTTTGAGGAAAAATCTATTTGCCACTGAAGCCCAAAAAGTCACCTTCACCTGCACTGGCAAGAGGAGCAGCCCAAATCTAGGAAGAGAAATCCATTCTTCTTGTAAAGTTCCTCCAAGGCCCTCTACCGTTAGTGCTTAATAACATGTCAGCCGACTAAGAAGAACTATTTACAAGGTCCATCTCTGATACTGCAGATCTGACAATGAAGAATTAACTTGAACCTAAAAGGCAATAAAACAGATAACTGTGACAACAGGTACAGCATATAGGTTGACTTTCTTTGCGTCATGTAAATCTTTGAGCAAGAACTTTAAAAAAGATTTAGGGCAGACAGAGCAGACAGGCATTATCGTGACTGATTTTGTATAGGTTTCATACACTAAAAAATTAGAACTATTTTTAAGTCTCTGTGCAAATATGTTCTTTTTGCTAGTAGCTTATTGTGCCATTGTATAAAATGACCTGTTCACTCAGAAGTTTGAGGGTTGCATATGCTTTATATTCAGTAGTGAGGTAATTTGAAACATTGGCTCCATCTAAACAGCTTACAGCCAGTAGTTGTCCAGCTATTATTGTTTTTAATATAGTTATTATATCCTAACATATGTCATTCATACAATTAAAGGTTTTTAGCCTCTGCTTTCCTCTTTCTCACTTGTACATGTCTAATGCAACAGAGTTTCATTGTGGATACCTTCTGGACCCCGCTTTAAGGAGGATTTTCTACATATGCAGTTTTTGCCAGAGACATTTTGTTGGCATCATACATTTCATTATACCTCATAATAATACAATTAATAACAATAAATACCTCCTAACATTTGTATGGTATTCAAAGTTTGCCAACTATTCTCATGTATAGTACCCCATTAATAAGACCACAGTTAAAAAAAATAATTGTAATTATAATATAAAACTTATTTTTAAGGTTTTTTGCCACCTACTTATTGTTAAGAGTAAGTGTGAATATCATAGTATGGATATACTATAGCTTATTATGTGATTCTTCTATTGATGAAATCTGAGTTATTTCCCCTCAAAATGTATAACTATTACATATAATGCTTTGATAAATGTCCTTGTATGTCTGTCTCCTTATAAATTGAGCAAGTATTTCCCTTGAAACAATGTAGCAAAATAGAATTTCTAGGCAGTGTACTATGTACAGTTTAATAGTTAAAATTAAAATTTTAAAGTCTCCAAGCTGGTCTTTAAAGTAGTAAAACCGATATGTCCTTCTCCCAGCAATGTATGAGTTGTGTCACCACAGCATTGCTAATACAGTTGAATATTATCAAAAATTTAAGTTGTTCATAACCTGATGGGTGATAATCTCTCTTATTTCTAATTTGTTTCCCCTAATTACTAATGAGGCTGAATACTTTTCATGTGTTTCTTCTTCTGTAAATTGCCTGCTCATGACTTAGTTAATTTTTCTAAGGGAAAAATTCATTTTTTTCAAGACTGCAAACATTTTTCTTATGTTCCATATTATTATACAAGAAAGCTTTGACCATAATAACCATTGAAAAAAAGAGAATTGTATAATTATAATAAGCTGAAATCATAGCATTCTAATCCAATCCTTTTGCTTTTATATTAGAATAAATTAAGGCTAAGAAAAGGAAGAGGGACTTCTACTTGTCAAAAGGTGAGTTTATTGTTGAAAGTAGTATTGAACCTGGGCTTCTGAATGCCCAGTCCACTAAATGATATGAAAAATTTCAAATCAGAATTAGCTATAAACTTATTTCTAGATTAAACATAGTAACCTTATATTAAAGCAATGGAAAGATTGCCCCACACAAATTTTGAATTTGGAAAATTGCCCTGTTTGAAAGGCAGAGCATGTAAAATATTTCCTAAAATTAAAATAAGCTACAAAAGAGACAAGGATCAAATGACTTTACAGAGTCTATTTCCAATAGTGCAAAGTATTTTATCACGTTTCAACCTAATGTCTTATCCACTTAAATGGTCAATTTTATTCCATTATTTTAAAAGCAGAGGAAGATAACTTAAAAGCGACTGTAGGGCTATCTAAATTTTCTCATACTTCACAGAGGTTAGAATAACCCTTAACCTAACAGGATAAAGCAAGGAATGAAAAGTGGTTTATACAAAAGACAAATATTCTCTATAGACTAATTTCTTTTGAAAGTTGTCACTTACACTAAAATTTTTACTTAGCAGCATTATTGCTCTATACTTTAAAATATCTTTGGAGAGAGAGTCAAAATTTGCTTAATAATATCATTAGCTCATGCCATAAGTTGTGTATTATTTTTGTCTCTTTTATTTAATTTAGAAAGTAGTTTTAAAGTTAAGATAGTTTCCAAACTAAAAGTCAGTCAAGTAAATAAAAGTATCTAATGATGCACTCATTCTTAAGGAACTATTTTTAATTCTCAAGTTACCATATAGCTTCCATGCAAAATAAATTAGAGAAGACAACCATCCTCCTTAATCACTCCAAGGATGCACATGGTATCTTTACCAAAGGTATTTTGACATTTCATGACTATTATCATTATTAGATGATAATAATAAAAACAATAGCTCTCATTTTTGAGAACTTTCCATGTGCATGACACTGGAAAGTCACAATAGACAATAGGCTGCATATTTACCATCAGTACCATCTTATACATGAGAAAGAGAAAACTTTGAAAAGTAAACCAATCTGCTCACAGTCACACAGCAAATAAAACTTATAAACGTGAAAGAATTCTCTATTGCTCCTTTGAATTCTGTATTTTAAATGTCAAATATCAACGTATTAGTTTAGTGTTTCCTACCTCACAGATTCTTCACTCCTCTGTTTTTCCCCACTCTTGATCACACAGAAAACACAAATAGAATGAATACATATACACAAAGTTAAACCCTTTACATTTAGCAAACTAAACCCTTCCATAAAGATTTACTCTAGAAAATAAATTTATTGTTGTATGGTAAATACAACACAATTTTCAATATTGATAAGGAGTCATTTAAAGTGTCATAAGGACTACAGTGTACCCTGATGTGGTGTTGATATATATTGGTAAGAGAATAATGAAAAATTAATTACTGAATAGTAATTTCCTCAGTTAGTATTGTTTTCAGCTCTGAATAACAGAAAACACTATGGCTTGCACATATAGAATTTTTTTTTGCCATAAAATGTTGAGGGGCGAGTTGTTACTGAAGTTGATTCACACCTCTCTGCAATGGTCTTGGTCTTTTCTTCATGGTTACAAAGTGGGGACACACCCATCTTTTTATCCATGTTTAAGAAAAAAAAAGGAAGGTATACACTGTTTCTTTTCCATTCAAAAAGGAAGGAAAAAGGAAGGAAATCTTTCTCAAAAATCCCCAGATGAACTTGTTAGTTGGACGTCAGGGGAGTGTGGAATTTGAGGAACGTATTCTCCTAATATTGCTATGTGCGATCCATCACCCAAGGTCGCATCAAAACAAACCAGGATTCTGTTAAGCTAGGAAGTAGTGAGAAGATGAATATATGTTGGGAAGTTCTCTTGTTCAGAATGGTGACTATATTCCAGCAAAGGAGTATTGCAATTTATAATGTTTATGTCAGAAGCAAGATGCATGTCAACGACACTACATTGTGGTGACATCATATAGCTGTTGGAGTCAGACATTCTTGAATTGTACAATCAATGCAAGTTAAGCAATTTCTTGGAACAATAGTTTTCATAGAAATAAAAGCACTGGCCTCACAAAATATAGTATAAATAAATACATATACCAGGTATAGTAGGAGTAAATACATATACCAGTCCTAGGATCTATTACATGCTTGCATTTGCTACAGGAAACCTAGCTGTTTTAACAGACTTTAAATTGAATAAAAGACTCAGAATAAATGACTCTTTGGTGCATACTTCAAAATCAGATGTGAATATTCCCAGTGGTTGGTGACTTTCCTCCCTGAAGGCCCACAAAGAACTCATGCTCCTTTATTATTTAGCTTTACTATCTAATAGAGCGTTATAATTTTCTGCTTCTAGCTAGTAGAGGGCAAAAGAAACAAAAAATTTTGTCCCCAAAATGATACAAATAAATTTTTCTCATAATATATTGACAAGAACTAGCCATAAGGATGTATCTGAATGCAAAAGGACCTAAGAAATGTAATCCCCACTAGATAGCCACCTCAGGAATAAATCCATATTCAGGAAGAGGTACCATACATTTTGGTGGCATATGGTCATTCCTTCTACAATATGCTCAATAAATATTAGCATATTTTTTCTTTAGATGTATATTCCTTTCTAGGTGAACTAGATTCTAAGTGAGGCAAGCACTATGAATACTCAGTAAGGAGTACAGCGTAAGTCATATGGGTAGCTGTTGAACGTTTATAGGAAGCCAGCATAGTATAGTATCTTTGTGAAGTTGTCCTGAAGTTTCTCTGCCTTACATGCAAACTTATCAGTATCAGCATCATCACTAATACTATCATTACTATTCTCCTATATTCTTTCATCTTCTCCATTCATGTGCAAATCCAGCACAGAATGAAATGTCTCTTAGAAAAAAAAGTCAGATTGCCTACATTCAGAGTCTTCTTCACTAATTCCTAGTTGTGTGATTTTGGGAAAGTTATTTAACTTTTGTTTCTTTCTCTTTAAAAATGGGAATACTAAAATATATTGCCTATGCCATATAGGTTATTGTGAGGATTAATTATTGATAGAGTTATAGCTCTTAGAATAATACTTATACTTTATACAGTATAAAGTCATATAGTATTTATACTATATACTATTTACATTGAATTATGTTTGATTTCTAGAATATATATATTCATGTATACACATATCATGAAATATTTAATGAATGCCAACAAAATGTGAGAGATAAACAGAAGCATGATAAATAGTATTTGCCCAAATATTGTTACAGAGACTACAAAAACACAGAAGATTCTAAGCTAGGTGGAGCTGTGCTTAGATTACTATGAATGGATTGGTGTCTGCTAGCCTGGAGGGGTAGAGAAAGTGTACGTGAAGATGATTTGTAATAGAGTAGTATGCAACAACCAGGCATGGAATGGTACTTAGAGGTGAGATATGGTGCCAAAAATGTCTTGAAGATAAAAGCAAATTGGAGTAGACCTTGGAGGAAATTTCAATATCACACTGCAATAATTCTCTTAAGAAGAGGATATTGTTGAATGGGAATTGGATCACATATGGAAGAAGCAATAGATGCTAAAGGAATTTTCTCAAAAGACATTTCATTCTTCACTGGACTCAACATGAATGGAGAAAATAAGAGAATATAGGAAAATAGTAATGGTAGTAGTGATGATGCTGATACTGATAAGTTTGTACATAAGGCAGAGAAACTTCAGGACAACTTTTAATTGAGAACTAGAGACAGGTATAAAGAAATGCTGAGGATCTAGATTTTGAAATTGGAAGTGAATGCTAAGTGAAAACCTTTCAGATTTCTTATAATGAATGGTTATAATTTGAGTAACTTCATCATCTATAATTAATATTGGAGAAAATAGAAATGTCCCAGTTCTGGGAAGATGGTGATGGCATAGGTGGATTTGCAAGATTCTCTGAATGTGAGTTCCCAAAAAGACTCTTACTTTTCTTCCCCCACCCTGCTGCCCACCACCAGCCGCACTGGTCTGAGGCCTGGGAACCTTTGGTCCCACGCAAGGCTAGATATTGTGGCCCCCAGCTGCTGCTGCTCCACTGTACGTGACTCCTGCCCATGTGGGAGTCTTGGGTCTCGGCTCCTTCCCTGGCTACATTGTCTCACCCAGCACCCAGCACCAAGGTGCCGGTCACCCAGGGAGGCTCTGGGTGCCCGTCCCTCAGAGATACTGGTCTCATTTATGGCTGAAGTACCCTGTGAGGGGCCCAGGGTCACCCTTGCCACCCACCACCTGCCCTTTGGAGCTTTGAAGCTCTGTAGCTCTGGGCCCACCCTGGCTGAGGCACGCAGCATGCGACCCCATGCTTGTATAAGGGAAGAGCATATCTTAAGGAGGTGCTGATTGGAGGGTCTCAGCTCCAGAGGAGGGAACTCCCGATCTCCTCCTCCACCTTAGCCCACTGGTGGCACCCCAGATCCAGTGCCCAGCTGTGCAGCTGATCCCCAGTGCCTCCCAGCAGCACAGTCCATCATAGTGGATTGCCTACAGACCCAGATGAGCAGAGAGAAAAGATTCACGAAAGTGAAGCTGCCACCTCGGCCATTCTCCAGACAGAGATTCGCATTGCCCCACCCACCTATCAACAGCCTCCACCTCAGTTCCTAAGGTACCCTCACTAAACAAGAGACAAAACTCCTCCCCTATCTGAATCAGACAAAAGCACCTAAGCATTGCAGACATCCCAGGCAGCAGGCTAAAAAAAAAATAAACCCAAGCTGCCAGTAAATCTAGCTGCCTGCATAGAAAACAAAGGGGAGAGGCTGGAGATCAGAGTTGAAGAGACTTTAGTCACTCAGGAAAGATTCCAGAGTTAGTCTGATCTCTTATTTGAATTTTGATTTTTATCACTTTGACTGTTTATCCTGCTCACTTTTATTTGCTTTCTGACTTACACTATCTGTTTTGTGATTTTACTGGTCGGCCTCTGTGTAGCTACCAGTATTCTTTAGGGAATTTTGCTCATGTGTTTTTTTCACTACTATCCGGCCTTGTGTCTCTTTTTCACTTGTTAATTGGTACTTATGTCTGTTTCCCCTCACAATCTCCTCTCTTTCTAACTTCCTATTGACCCTCACTTCCTCCATTATTTTCCTCTTTTGTATCTCCTTTTGATCCAGGGAACAAATCTATAGACCACTGCATAGACAGATTGCAAGACAGTGGGAAATAGGTTCCAGTGTGCTCATACACCTGTTGGTGGATGCTGGAATCAGCATATAGATTCTGAATCATAGCTACCTGTTCAATTAAACCTCAAAACTGCAAAAAGTACAGCCCACAGCCCACACTCCAACCTCAAAAGTGAACAAAGCTGGAGGAGCCTCATAAGGAAGAACAGGAGTTTGCACAAGCAAAACAAAAGCAAAAGCAAACCCACTTTCCATGAAAAACAGAATTAAAGAAGGGGAGGGAATGGGGGAGAGAGAGAAAAATATACACAAATGAAGAAAAAACAAAGAAAAATATGGGTCTTTCCCAGGACCCTGGGATGGCAGACACTTAGAAAAATGACTTCAGAATGCAAACAATGAAGAGCCCAAACTACAAACCTAGATATCAAGACAATAATGGAGAGATTAAAAAGAATTGAGGAGACACAAGAAGAAACTAGGAAGGAGCTGATATCTGAGATAACAGTAATAAAGAATACTGTGAATGATATAAATAACATACTGATAAATAAGGAAAACAGAATTACCCAAGCAGAAGAAAGAATCTCAGAGCTTGAGGACCAAAATATAGAAATAACCCAAACTCTTAAAAACACAGAAAACAAGCTAAAAAAGACAGAATAAAACTTTCAAGAGATGAGTGATTACCTCAAGAGGCCTAATCTAAGAGTAATTGGACTTCCTGAGGCAGAAAGAGAGACAGAGACCACACTGAAATAAACTTTCCATGACATCATTCAAGAAAACTTCCCTTATCTAATCAGTAATGCAAAAATTTAAACACAAGATATTCAGAGAACCCCTGCAAGACAACAAATGAGAAGACCAACTCCTAGACACATAATAATTCACCTAAACAAAGTAGGCATAAAAGAAAAAATCCTAAAGGCAACAAGAGAAAAAGGGCAGATCACCTACCATGGAAGACCAATCAGAATAGCAGCAGGTTTATCTACAGAAACTCTGCAGGCTAGGAGAGCTTGGAGCCCTGTCTTCAAAGCCCTAAAAGATAAACAATTTCAACCAAGAATAACCTACTCGGCCAAGCTAAGCTTCATCAGTGAGGGAGAATTAAAATCTTTCCCATATATCCAATCCCTAAGAACTTACACTGCCACCAAACCACCTCTACATGAAACACTTAGGAAAGTACTAAACACGAAAGAAAAGAACAATGTTCTTCACAAGAGTACAGGAAAAAGAATAAAATACACATGAACCAACACCCAAACCAAAAGAAAGACAAAAAACCAAGTGGAAGAACAACAACTCTATAAGAACTCTATGATAGGGATGAACTCTCACATTTCAATAATGAGCCTGAATATGAATGGACTAAATGCACCACTGAAAAGACATAGAATGGCAAAATAGATAAAATATCACCAGGCAACAATATACTGCCTGCAAGAGACCCATCTCACTAGAAAGGACTTGCACAGACTCAAAGTAAGAGGATGGGAAACAAATTTTCAGGCTAATGAAACACAAAAGAAAGGAGGAGTCGCGATCTTAATTTCAGACAAAATACCATTTAAGCTATCAAAAATTAAAAAAAATACAGAGGACCATTATATAATGATACAAGGTTCACTCCATCAACAAGAAATATCTATCCTAAACATATTTGCATCCAACATAGGTGCACCAACTTTCATAAAGCAACTTCTAGGAAAACTAAAGAAAGATATTGACTCTAACACCATTATAACTGGGGACTTTAATACCCCATTCACAACCCTAGACAGATCATCAGGACAAAAAAAATCACCAATGAGATCTGGAACCTCAATGTGTCTCTTGACCAAATGGATAATTGATACCTACAGAACACTCCAGCCAAAGACCACAGAATATGCATTCTACTCATCACCACATGAAACATATTCTAAGTTTGACCACATACTTGGCCATAATCAATCATAAGCAAATTTAAAAGGACTGAAATTTTGCCATGCACCTTCTCGGACCACAGTGGAATAAAAATAAACATTGACACCAACAAGGTCCCCACAAACCCACAAAGAAATGGACACTAAACAGCATGATGCTAAACAACTCCTGGGTCAATGATGAAATCAAAACAGAGATCAAAAGATACCTGGAAACAAATGAAAATGAAGAGACATCTTACCAAAATCTCAGGGATGCCATGAAAGCTGTAGTAAGAGGGGAATTTGTATCCCTACAAACGCACATGAAGAAAATGGAAGGATCACAAATTAACAGCCTAACAAGACCCCTAAGGAAACTGGAAAAGCAAGGCCACAGAAACCCTAATTTCAGCAGAAGAATCCAGGTCACCAAAATAAAAGCCCAAATTCAGGAAAGAGAAGACAAAAGGATAATACCAAAAAATCAATGAAACAAAAAGCTGGTTCTTCAAAAGGATAAACAAGATCAGTGGTCCCCTAGCTAGACTGACTAAGAAAAAGAGAGAAAAAACTCAAATAAGCACAATCAGAAACACAAAAGATGAAGATACATCTGACCCTGAAGAAATACAAAAGATCATTAGAAACTACTATGCACACTTGTAATGGAAACAAACTTGAAAACCTTAAGGATATGGAGAACTTTCTGTCATCACACAACCTGCCTAGGTTGAAACAAGAAGAAATTGAAACCCTAAATACACGAATAACAATCAAGGAAACTGACTATGTAATAAGAAAACTACCTACAAAAAAAAAAAAAAAAAAGGCCCTGGACCAGATGACTTTCCAGCAGAATTCTACAAGACATGAAAGGAGGAGCTGATTCCAATCCTACTGAAGATATTCCAGGTGATTGAGAAAGATGGAACTCTCCCCAAATCATTTTATGAAGCCAACATCACATTGATACCCAAGCCAGGTAAAGATCCAACAAAGAAAGAGAACTACAGGTCAATATTTTTGATGAACATAGATGCTAAAATTCTCAACATGATCCTAATGAACTGGATTCAACAACACATCTCAAAAATCATCAATCATGACCACGTAGGCTTCATCCCAGGGATGCAAGGCTGGTTCAACATTCATAAAACCATAAATGTAATTAAATACATCAACAGATGTCAAAGCAAAAACCACATGATTATATCATTAAATGCAGGAAAAGCTTTTCATAAAATCCAGCACCCCTTCTTGATGAAAACCTTTGAACAGTTAGGCATACGGGGAACATACCTCAAAATAGTAAAAGCCATCTACGAAAAACCCACAGCTAGCATACTCCTAAACAGACAAAAATTGGAACCATCCTGAAAACTGGAACAAGACAAGAATGCCCACTCTCTCCCTCCTGTTCAATATAGTATTAATAGTCCTGGCTAGAGCAATCAGAAAAGAGAAGGCGATCAGGGGTATCAAAATAGGAAAGGAGGAAGTCAAGTTATCTCTTTGCAGATGACATGAATGTGTACCTTGAAAATCGAAGAGAATCTGTCAAAAGCCTCCTTGCACGGATATAGAACTTTGGCAAAGTCTCAGGGTATAACATAAATATGCAAAAGGCAACCGCATTTCTTTACACCAATAATAAACAAACAGAAACCCAAATAAAAAGCACAATCACATTCATAATAGCCACACACACAAAAAGAAATACCTTGGCATCTTCCTAACCAGAAATGTAAGACACTTGCAATGAAAACTACAAAACACTGCTCAAAGAAATCAAAGATGACACAAACAAGTGGAAAAATATCCCATGCTCATGGATTGGAAGAATCAACATTGTGAAGATGTCCGTCTTACCTCAGGCAATCTACAGATTTAATGCAATACCCATCAAATTACCAGCAACATTCTTCTCAGACCTAGAAAAAACAACACAGGAATTCATATGGAAACACAATCCTCAGCAAAGAAACAAAGCAGGTGGTATCACATTACCAGTCTTCAAACTTTACTATAAAGCTACAATTGTCAAAACAGCTTGGTATTGGTACAGGAACAGGCATATAGATCAACGGAATAGAATTGAGATTCCAGAAGCAAAACTACTGGAATTGGTACAGGAACAGGCATTAGATCAATGGAATAGAATTGAGATTCCAGAAGCAAAACTTCAAGTTTTCAACCAACTCATCTTCAACCAAGCCTCCACCACCTACCACTGGGAAGAGGAGAACCTATTTAGTAAAGGATGCTGGGAAAACTTTCTGACCATATACAGAAGATTGAAACAGGACCCCTAACTATCCCCATACACAAAAATTAACTCCAAATGGATCAGAGACCTAAATGTAAAACCTCAAACCATAAGAACCTTAGAAAATGAAGGACATACCCTCATGGAAATTGGAACTGGCATCCAATTCCTGAACAAAACCCGAAACCCACAGGCCAAAAGAGATAAGATAGACAAGTGGGACCTCATTAAACTGACAAGCTTCT
The DNA here is from genome assembly GCF_000164805.1 of Carlito syrichta. Lineage (NCBI taxonomy): Eukaryota > Metazoa > Chordata > Mammalia > Primates > Tarsiidae > Carlito > Carlito syrichta. The sequence continues at coordinate 294,006 of NW_007260058.1, read as the reverse complement.
GCAAAGCCAAAGAAACCATCAAGAGAGCAGGGAGACAGCCTACAGACTGGGAAAAAGTATTTGCCAACTCCATTTCCAAGAAAGGCTTAACATCTTGGATCTAGAAGGAACTTAAATGTGCTGAAAAGAAAGAAAACAAACAACCCTATTATAAAATGGGCAAAAGATATGAACAAACATTTCACAAAGGAAGACATCCGAGCAACCAACAGACACATAAAAAATGTTCAACCTCACTAATCATCAATGAGATGCAAATCAAAACCACACTGAGATACCACCTAACTCCAGTCAGAATGGCAATTATCAATAACTCAAAAAACAACAGTTGCTGCAAAGGGTGTGGCGAAAAGGGAATGCATCTACACTGTTGGTAGGAGTGTAAACTAGTGCAACCCCTGTGGAAAGCAGTATAGTGATTCCTAACAGCTCTAAATATCAACCTCCCATATGACCCCACAATCCCCCTACTGGAAATATATCCTGAATAACTCAAATCACTCTATAAAAAGATACCTGCACACGTATGTTTATTGCAGCATTGTTCACAACAGCAAGAACCTGGAGGCAACCATGCTGTCCTTCAAAAGAGGACTGGATTTCAAAAATGTGGTACATATACACGATGGAATACTACGCAGCCATAAAAAAGAAGAAAATCATAAATTTCACAACAACCTGAATGGAACTAGAATCTGTAATACTGAGTGATCTCTCACAGAAACAAAGATCTGAGTATCACATGTTTTCACTCATATAGTGGACCTTGATCATGCAACGTATTACCATAAGAAAATGACGGACAGTGGTGGGAAACTATGGTGGGGGGAGGGGAAGGGAGATGGAATTAATGGTAGCAAACATCAGTCTGGGGACGGGGAGACACTTCTTATCAACAAGGGTGCCTGAACGAAGCATATTTGTATACCTAACCCTTAACTGTACCCCACAATATCATAATAAAAATATTGTTTATAAAAAAATAGAATGAACAAAAAAACACAGAAAAAACAAACAAGCAAAAAGAAATGTCCCATATAGTAACCACATGAACAGACACATCTAATTTTTGTAATCTCTTACAGAATTCTATTTTCATGTTGATAAGGAAGTTTAGATCAATATTTTGTGTTCTCAGTAATCAACTATTTCCCATCCACATAAGATAAATAGTAACTGTGCTATTAAAATGGTCGAAGCATCTTCCATCAGAAAAATCTGGCTTTGAATTTTGAGTTTATGTATGGGGTGGTTATGTTACTTAATCTATATATTATTTAGGGAGCAGTATCCTAAAACTATCAGAAGTTATTATTAAAAATGACTTGAACTAAAATGAAAATTTATTAATTAACATAATGTGTTCAAAGAGAAGATGAGGCCAGGCACGGTGGCTCATGCCTATAATTCCAGTACTTTGGGTGACTGAGGTGAGAGGATTGCCTGAGCCCAGGAGTTCGAGACCAGCCTGGGCAACTTGGTGAGACCTCATCTCTACAAAAAATCAAAAAATTATTCAGGTATAGTGGCGCCAGCCTGTAGTTCCAGCTACTTGGAAGGCTGAGGTGGAAGGATACCCTGAGTCCAATAGGTCGAGACTGTGGTGGCCATGAGTGTGCCATTGCACTCCAACCTGGGTGACAGAGTGAAACTCCAACTCCTCCTCAACAACAGCAACAACAAAAAACAGAGAAGATGAAAAGAGAATACAGAAGCATAATAATAAAAATTCTCTCAATTTTTTTATCTTCATTCCCCCACAGTTGGTTTTTGTCTTCAGATTCCTCCCCATTTCCAGGTCATAAAATGTATGCACTGTTCTAAACCTTTCATCCTCACACAGCAATGTGAAAAGTTGGATAATAGGCAATCCTTTCTGTGGTTCAATTTTAAGAGCAAATAAAATATTTCAGACCAATCACTAGGAGACTTTACCCAATGTCTCAGAGCTAAATTGCATTCCTTGTGCACAATCACTAGCAATGGGAATAACATTATTATGATTGTTGAAAAAGAGCTTAGTGTCTCCTGGAGTGCATTCTTACTGGATGGCTGAACAACCTCGGGGTGCTGTTAACATAAATGATGGAAGGTGATGGCCTTGGGAAGGCAACATTTAGGAATTTCCACAACCTTTTTGACTTATAATACTCCTAGGTTCAAAAAAAAATAGTTTTTTTTTTTGATAAGACTAAAGTTGTAAAGTTTTAAAAGTTGTAAAAGTTGTAAAGTTGTAAACTTTAGATAAGACTAAAGTTGTAAAAATATCTGGAGCTTTTATAATTTTAACTACTGATAATCTAAGGGAAAAAGAAATAAAATTTCTTTATTCCATATCTCTCCCCTAACCGCAAATCTGTATTTTTATCAAAATGCCTTTAAAGGAAAACCAGTCTCTGGGTTCTGCTGCCTCCCCAAGGGAGGAAAAAAAAGCCTTTAAATTTATCTAAATATAAAGAACACAAAAAGGAGAAACACACATAAGGTTTCCTGTGTAAGTTTGAATCCAGTAAATGCTCTAAGTAGGAAGGAGTTTTTTAACCATGAAGTGAACCATGCCATGGAAGAAGGTGGAAGAAGCCCCTCACACCATGCTTGTGAGCAATCTCTCTTTCTAAAAAAATAGATAATGATACTCTTAATTCCAGTGTTTTAAATTAAACATCTGGAGAGGTGTTTTTTTCCTCATTTACTAAATTCTTAACTGTTCTTTCCAATGGCAGCAACACTATATGCCAGTTTTTTAATGAAAATATAAACTATTTAGAAATTCTTCTGGATGATATTGAGGATTTACACATATTTTGAATCCTGGCACCTGTTCTGTTCTCACAGTGAATGGTTTTTGTAATTTGTAGTGAGTTTTAAATGTTAGACTTGCCTTAATGGTCTGGAGAGACAGAAGGGATTGACCTATAAACTGAAAGTGTTTTAGAATAACTGATATCTCTGCATATCTGTGTGTGTGTTTTTAGGCCTGGTAAAATCCATGCCTAGGGCTAGGTAGCAATGTGTTACTTGAAGAGCACTACAAAGACCTACATGTGTTTAGATCAAGAGTTTAGTTTCTTACCCCTGAAGATTTGAGTGTTTTGTGGTTTGAGGAAAGCTCTCTGGCTATTTTCCAGGTTTTCATTTTGATAAATCCTTGGTGTCTGGGGAGACTTGCAAAATGGCTATAAATTCCACTTATGTTTATGACAAGAAAAAGAAAGAAAAGAAATCAGAGGCTGAAAAGATATAGAGCAGTAAATAAAGACAGAAGTAAAATGCAAGCCATCATTTTAACAAGTTATATATAGAAGGTGTTTTTCTATCATGTTGGCTAAATATGCTTCTACTTGTCAGAGCCTTACTTTCCCATACACCAGCCTGATTCTTTCTCTGAAATATATCTTTCCCTCAAAGTTAGAATCTCTTTGCAAGATAAATTGACATATTACGTAATACCATTAAGAAGACAAAAATGAATGTGTATTAATAAGTTACAGTCCTGCAGAAGAACATGAACCCATACTCAAAATCTGGTTTCAGTACTAGGACACATAATACACAAGGATATGAAAATCCTTCTACTTTCATTATTGAAGTCTCCGGAGAGAGCAGGGCAGACCTCTCAAGCAGGTCTGAAGTGGCTGAAGAGAGCAAAGGAAGGACACTGGTCTGGATTTTTATTGTGGTTTATGGGCATGGGCTTTCATGGTTTGAATCTCCCACCAATGCCCTGGATTAGGGCACAAAAGGGAAAAAAGAGGAGAAAGACTTAAAAGGTGTCAGCAGTTAAGCATCAAAATTGGAGAAACATGGAAAGAGACAATAGAAACATGGAAAGAGACTGGTTCTCTTTCTTCATAACAATAATGATGAATAGACATATACATAAAAGCAGTTATCATTATTCATGGCAGTTATGTTCTAAAAGGTCAGCACAAACACTGAATTAGAGAGTATTCAACCATTGCTCCTAGGAGAAATGTAGGGTTAGTTTCCTTTGAGCCTCTAGCCACAACATTTACAATTAAGAAACACATAAACTTGCTTTCTTTGTGATTTTGTTTAAAGACACATTATTTGTCACATACTGTTGATTAATTAACATTAAACTCATGACTAGCAGCACTCTAACTCAGGCATGGATAATGCTTATCTATCATATTTATTTTCTCTGTAAGCCACATTGCAACTGTCTTGCACTTAGAAACATTAACCAACCCTTCAGCACTATCCTTGGGGACAATTTTTAATGGCAATATCACTAACATCAAGCACAAAAATGTGAAAAATGTGGTATTAGACCAGAAAGGGACACTTATTTACTGTACTACAGCTGAAACAAGACAGCAGAGTATTGTCTTACTAACCTCAGCTGGGAACGTACCAATCTGGCAACATATTTTTCACTACTCCATACATGCCCTAAAATGACCACAAAAGTGCTCTATGATTTTAGAGTTATAAATACATTTTAGCAAGTAGGCAAACTTACAAATATGGAATCTGTAAATAATGAGACAACTTTAAATGAGTGAATATGTTTTTAAATTGAGCCATTTTGGAGAAAGGGACTTCATTATTCTTTTTATTTGTTGCTGCTGTTGTTTTTGCTTCACTCAAGATGTTTCAATAATTATTACTAAGCAAGATAGTGAGAGGCACCATTTTAAACTAGTGGGGCAAAGATTTTCCAGTTCTCAAGTAAAACCACTGAAATCATTCCATAGGTGACTGAATATTTAACCAGTAAATAGATAGGGTGCAGATCTTGGGTGACAATAGAATCAGGCAGTAAAACCACCAGCTCCAGAAGCAGAAATATTGAATTTATATTATAGATCCAATACTTACCCATTATGTGATTTTTAGCAAGATATATAACCTCTCTGATCTTCAGTTTTCTCATCTGTAAAGTCAAAATAATAATAGTACCAACAGCATAGCACTGTTGTGAGGATCAACTGAATTAAATTAACACATAGTATAAACCTTATTCAATCACAGAAAAATATTTTATATTTATTTAAGATATATATCCCATTTACATTGTCTTGATACAATTATTAGTAGTACTCTTTTCACTTTCAAAATGTCCTGGTTTGAATGATTAATTTAATTTTAGGGACACTTTGCTATAGGAAAGAACTATAACACTTTATTTGTGACTACAGGAATAGTGCCATAGGCAACTATTAAGCTCTTGACCATGGTGAAAATAACAGAAGGCATATTTGTGGTATGCTACCAGACTGGGACTGAACAGTTTGTGGTAAATCATGAGTTTTGTCCTTTACCCAATTTATATTATTTTTTATTTGTCACACAATAAAGCCCAAGCCCATGGAAACCAAGATTGTCCTGGGTATACTGGAATAAATAGCCAACTGAAAGGAAAAATATTTGTTATGACTAGAGTTTTAATTTACCACCTCCAATTTCTAGAATTTGATCAATGTTGAAAACTGTTTGTGATCTTTAAATCAAATACAACTATCATGTAATTAGTTCTTGAAAGAGATGCAGCATTGGGTATTAGAAGAGATTTTGCAGTTAACAGAAGTAAGAATTTTTAGTAGTATGTTTTAGGGGTCGGTAAAATGTAACTAGTAAAAGTTATAAAAGGTTCTGCAAATAATCAGTTGATCATATCTGTTTCAGAGATGAAGTTTTCCATTTTTGTGGACCACTTTTCTTATTATAACTGAACTAAGAGATGCCACAAGACCTCAAGTAACAAAGACTTCAGGGCATTTTACAGATGGCTCTTCTCTGGGAACATATGTATTACTTCAGTGGAAACTTAAGATTTTAGAAGATTTTGATTATGATGATTTTTTTTTAGCATTTCCAGAAAATCATTTCAAGGCAAAAGAAGACAGAAAAAATATATTTTCTGGTTAATGCAACACATTGGTCTCAAAAAAGTCAACCAAGTGATTGAAGGAATTTATGAAACAAAAACCTGCAGAATGAATCATTAGTATATAGTATAGTAATATTATGGAATTCAAAATATTAGATAAAAAAAGGACTATATTTATATACTAAAAATCACAGTTACAAAGGATGTTGAGAAAAATTATGGATACATTGTGCTATTTGGGCAATTAAACACAAAATGCTATCTAGACATTTTTCATAAAATTATATATGCAAATTATTTTTTAATAAAATGTGTAAAAATAAACTTAAAAGGAAGCTATCAAATAAAGAATGTCAACTAACCTATGGGAGAAGTCTCTTTGGAGGAGATCATAGTGGGAAGAGGGAAGATTATCTTGAACACACAATTAATTTTGTTACTTAGGTGACTTAAAGAAAATGTGAAAAGCATACCTTTAGAAGTTGAATGACTACTCCTATATAACTTGTGCTCAGAACATGGAGGAGATGACACAAGACGATGGCCCCTCTGGTACTTCTGAGAGACTGTGCTGACCCTGATTCTCAGAGTGCTGAGATTCAGACTCTTGAGACTAGAGATATTTGCTGTTGCTGAAATGATACCAACAGGGTACAAAACAGAAAGGGAATTCTTTCTCTCATTTTGCAGAATCCCTCTGATGCCTTCTAATGATAGTCTGTAACCAGAATTCAACAGCAAAGTGAGTCTGAAGATGTGATTTGCTGAGTTCCAGGCCTAGCATTGTAGGGCAAAGAAAGTATTTGCTGCTGAGAGGCAATTGATAATCGATTGACACAATTCTGTAACTCATGTTGTCAGAATTGAATGAGACAATATATGTACAATGTTGTCCCTAGAACACTGGGAAATGCTTAATACGTGCTAGCTAATGTAAATAATAATCAAATACTCAGCAACTTTCTAAGATGCAAATCACCTCAGTAAGTATTGTGGCTGATGTACATGTGATCTACAACCAAGGTACCTATTGCTGTATAATGAACCACCCACAAAATATAGTGTATTGAAACAACAACATTATACCATACTTCATGAATTTGTGGTTGTAAAATCTGAGGCATGTTCAATGGACTGATTCTTCTGCTTCACATAATACCACCAGGGGCTCTTGATATTATTCAGCTGGCAATTGGGTTGGTATTGAAGGACCAGGATGACTTAACTTATTTGTGTGGTGATTTGACAAAGATGACTGAAAGGACAAGCTCAGTTGGGCAATTATTCTTCTACATGTATTTCCATATGACCTCTTCAGAGGGTGGCCGGATTTGTTTCATGGTTCAATGTTCCAAGAGACCCAGGTGAAAGCTGACAAGCCTCCTAAAACCTAGGCACCAAGTAGGTAGGCACCATGTCACTTATACAACATTCCTTAAGCCATGGATCACTCTAGATTCAAGTGGAGGGATAATAAACTCACCTCTCAAATTTGTGGCCATGTTTAATCTGCCACAACAGGAGCAAAAATAAAAATTATGCTTGCAGAGAGTTAATGAAAGTCGGTTTATGGAAGAACACGCAGCTTCTTATTAAAGGAATGAAACCAACACATTATTTTTGTGACCTGATAGTTTTTGTATCCTGCAAAACTTCTATTATTAAAATCTCTATCAAGAGAGATGGGAACAAGATGGCAACGGCATAGGTGAACTTGTGAGATTCTCCGAAGGTGAGTTCCCAAAAAGACTTTTACTTCTCTTTCCCCATCTCCCAGCCCACTACCAGCCACGCTGGTGAGAGGCCCGGGGACCTTCAGTCCCACGTAGGGCCAGATATTGCAGCCCCCTGCTGCTGCTGTTCCACTGCATGCGTGGGAGTCTCGGGTCTCAGCCCCCTCCCAGCTCCCTCCCTGGCTACATTGTCTCCAGCCCGGCTCCTGGCACCAAGCAGCCGGTCACTCAGGGAGGCTCTGTGTGCACGCCCCTCAGAGACACCAGTCCCATTCCTGGCTGAAGTACCCTGTGGGGGGCCCAGGGCCACTCTCGCCGCTCACCGCCTGCCCTTTGAAGCTTTGGAGCTCTGGAACTCTGGGCCCACCCTGGCTGAAGAACTCAGCATGAGACCCCAAGCTGGGGGACCCAGACAGTGGAGAAAAACAGATCTGCATAAACTGCCTTGCCATTCTCCAGGCAGAGACTTCCATTGCCCCGCCCACCTATCAACAAACTGTACCTCAGTTCCTAAGGCAACGGCTCAAAACAGGAGACAAAGCCCCACCCCTATGCTGCAATGAAAAACAAAGGGGAGAGGCTGGAATCAGAGATTAGAGAAGTGACTTTAGTCTGCTTATTTTGACTTATGATTTTATCATTGTAACTGTTGGTTTTGATCACGTTTGTTGTTTGCCTTCTGACTTGCACTGTTTCTTGATTTTATTGGCCTGTCTCTGTGTAGCTATCAGTACTCTTTAGGGAATCTTTCTTATTTGTCTTTCTTCACTTCTTCCTGGCCTTGTGTCTCTTTCTCACCTGATAGTTTGTATGTATATCTGTTTTCCCTCTTGCTCTTCTCTCTTTCTAACTCCCTATTGACCCCCCCTTCCTCCATTATTTTCCTCTTTTATACCCCCCTTTTTAATCTAGGGACCAAGACTACATACTGCTGAATGA